>NC_088790.1:8182830-8482830 GCF_949628265.1 Cloeon dipterum | reverse complement strand
GCGCGCGGGAAATTAATATTTGGAAGGGCCCCATAAAGATATAAAAGAAGGGCTGTGCCGTAAAATTACCCCTAAAAGATATTAAACGAGCGCAATTTCGGCGATTAACGAGTAGCTCATCATCATCATCAGCCGGCGCCACCTCCAAATATCACTCGTAAAATAGCCCGGCGTATACTCGGAAGAAGCCCTCGGCCCTTTTCCGAAACTCTTGCCCGATAAAAAAATAACGAATCTCTGCTCTCGCGCGCGCGAGAAAGATGAGTTTTTTTGACAGTTGGATAAAATTTATTATCACAAATAGCTCGTCTTTTTATAGATAATGGAAATTTCTGCCTGAAAACAGGCACACGGCCAATTTATGTAGTGTAATAATTTTTCATCCGGTTGCTGACCAGAATTTTTCCCTCTCACACAGCACAGCCGAAGCGCAGCAAAGGGGCAAGAAGGGTCACTCGTCGACTACCATCCGACCATAATTACAGGTTTGCTCCAACTATTCTCTCATCTCCGCGTCTGCATACGAGCTAAGAGGATAGTGCACCTGTGAAAACGTTATTTGTTCCTCTGATCCTCCTCTTTGGTAGCGAAAACGTCAAGATTTCAGACAAACCCCCTCTGCATTCTTGCAATAGTCGAAATTCTCGATCCACCCACCCGCACACCCTTTCTGCAAGTTTAAAGGTTTGTTTGGGTTCTTCTGGGTGTGCATAATACTCAGGCTATTAACTCAGAATTTTTCAAATACCAAAGATTTCAAGGGTTTTATTTAACTAGCTGATGTTGGACTTGATAATCATGCGGACATAGAATTTTTTATTAGTACGATTGTCGACAGCAAATGATAAATGAAACGTTTAGGATTTTAAATATCACGAAGAGTCCTTTTATTAAAATCTTTCTCACATTTTAACTGCCTCTATATGGTATCTTAAGGCGTGCGAGTATTTCACCATAATTATTTTAAAAATACACTGAAAAAGGTTTTTGCCGCATTTGTCTTCGTCTGCTAAGTAATAAAGTGCTGAGAATTACCCAGAATCGCGAAACATAATTAAGGGAGCAGAAAAATAATAAAGCATTTCGACGGGCAGACACACACGTTTCGTACTCGGCATTATTTGCACAAATTAAGAAGTAAAAAGAGAGCGAGAGCCAGGAGGTAATTTTCATTTCAGCAGAGTAATTTAGCACCCCGCTGAGTGAGCACCGACTCGTCGGAATTGGCGAGATTTCTCAGGCATCTCGGGGTTGCCGCCGCCGCAGCCGAGAGATTTCCTGTGCTTTTTGATGCGCGGGACCTGCCGCTGCTTTTCGCCGTAATGACATTATTAAGAAGCCCGGCGCGTCTAGATTTTTTTCCTCTCCGCGCCGGGTCTGAATTCTGCATCGGCGTCCTGCCACAAATAAAGTAGTTAACTCAGCAGAGCTTTCCGGTGAGGGTTTCCATGCACTTTTGGCCTGGAGGCGCGCAACTCACTCAGCAGGGTGTGCAAATTTATTCGAAACTCGTCACTTGGCTGGTATCAATGTAAACCTCACCTAGTTCCACTTTATGAAAACTAACCCTTTTATACTTAAGTTCTTTTTTAAAATTGAAGAAATATATCAACTTTTAGTTGAGCACGCTCCTCATTTTCTCTGCTTTTGAAAACAAACTTTGCATTGAAACATTTTGCCCCTAAATTGACCAGAAACATTTAATGATTAGCCCGATACTTGCCTTTCAGGGAAAATATTTTAATAAGAGTGTTAACATTATAATAAAAATTTTACATTTTTAGCTTAGTAAGCATTTTACAGTCGATAAAATCAACCGTTTGTGGAAACAGTAAAAATACATAAATGTGCTACCAAAAATAAGTTATTAACCCAGTATTAAAAAATATCTTGAAAAAGCTTGACCAAGTTTTGTGGCTAATCCCTCTTCGTCAGTCTTGTCACGATGCATGCAACGATGAGGAAATTAAATCACGATATTCAGTAAAGGCAAACGAAGCTTGTCATTTCGAAAACAAAAAAAAATTGGATTGATTTTTTAACAGTTCACCTCTCATGAGATGGGTGACCTCCTGATAGCGAACAACTCCGTGTCCCAATAACATCGCGAACGAATAAAATAGGTGCACGAACCTCATTGGAGGAAGCCCAGTCCAGATAAGGACCAGCTCATGTTAGCCCCCCTCACTGGGGTCTTTTGTTGAAATGCTAGGTGTTCGTCCCATGACACGACAATTAGAGCAATTTATAGAATTGGACCATATTTTTTTTAATTGATTCATCATTGTTCAGCTATTACCTGTGAATTTTTGTGTTAATGAATTGGCTTAAGTACATTGTTTTAACACGCTAATACCCAAAAATTAGCTCCATTGATATAATCAAAAAGTGATAATGTGAATGAAAGCAAATGCGTTGGATAAAGCTATAGCGCTCAAGTACGTGCTCCTATATATATAGCGCTGTATGTATTGAGAGTAGGCAAATGAAAAGTGCAAATATTTGCCAGCGCGAATGATATTCAATCGGCACGGTAATCTGTTGCTTTTGATGCGTTAGTTCCATTTGGCGCCCTCCCCGCGCTGCAATTCATTGCCATTCAGTGCGTACACACACTTTCAGTAATACTAATTCCAACAAACAGAAAATTCTTCTACGTTGATTTGTTTAGTAGGAAAAACCGAAAGTTGGGGGGATGCTGCGTGTATCACCCGCCGTTTTGTTCTATTTGCACTTGCTCTCTCGGAAAACTGAATTTGCCGCTGTTTCGAGTGGAAGAAAGGACTCTTGATCAAGTAAACAGCCGCGCAGTTCCAGTGTTTGTGCTCTTCTCCCGTTTGCAGAGGCTCATTCTAGCACGCAGTATTCGAGCAAACCGAAATGTATTATTGAGTGTCGGGGCGCGAGAGAAGAGCAGATCACGGGGCGATGAATGGGGCGCGAGAGGAGCCGCTCGAGTGGGCGTTGTCGCCTGCTGCTTTTTAATGCACGCGCGCACGCCAGTTGTTTTCGAATTCAATTTGGCACCAGCCAAATCGTTTTGCAATTGCTTTTCCGACACTTTCCGAAAGAGGGTGGAAAACGCTCAGTGGGGAATTTCGGCGCGCGGTGTTGAGAGCTTTCAGCGCACGATGAACTTGGCGCCGAACTGAAGTTAGGTCGATTGAGTGAGTGACACACACACCCGGCCAGCGCTAAACTTTGCGAAACCCTTCAACAACAAACTGTATTTCAGAATGCATGTCTTAGAAACCGTTGGTGCAAAATTACATTTGATGAATGATTTAAAAATGCTAAATCAATATTCACATAACTGAAAGGTAGGAACCACATACATAAGCGCTTGAAACACAATTTACGTGGTCCCAAACTTTATAAAATTTGCACCACATGAAAGTGAAACAGAGGCAAATTTCGATATCTTTCATTTTTGTTAAGTCCCTATCAAAATTTTAAAATAAATTCTTAAAAGCATATATTTTAATATTTGAACGTTAAAATCTCGCTTCGCACAAAAATGGACAAGTTCTAATCCTAAAGAGAAATTGAATCCACAGCAAGAGGCAGAAAAAGCGTGAATCACGCCAAACATCGAGCGAGCACGGATAGTGCGGCTACGACGAAAAATTGCGCACTGCTGCGGAGCCGAAAGGTGATTTTGCTCCGGAATTGCCAGCAGAGGGCTGTGTTGTTCTGCGTGTCATTTCATTTCTCCCGCTTCTTTCCCATTTCCTGGTGGAGCTCTCGACGGTGGCTGCAGGTAGACTGCTATTTTTCATGGGCATTTTCCGAGCTCAATCTCATTTTCTGGCACGCGCGAGAAGAAACGCGTGTGCTTTCATCCGGCCGAGCGGGGCTAACCTTATTTGCAGTTTATTCTGGGTCTGATGGCACTGTTGATGATTCCGGCTCTGTGCTGACGCGAACAAAGTGCACCCATTCGCCGCTCCTGCTCGCAAACGAGAGGAAAAACGCGTGTCCTTATTTTATTTTCGCCAGTCGCGTCAAACAAGAAAAATCTCCGCCACGATTTGTTAGGGAAAACAAATGAATTTTCCCTCGACACGACACGTCTCCCTTTATTCTCGTCTCTCGTCTCCTTCCTCCGCCGCGTCAGGTCTTATTCACAAGTAAATTGAATTTTCCCTTCCATCAGCCAGACTTGCGATCTGTGCTGCTTTTTTCGACCATGAATTTCACCTATTTTGCCTTATTTCGACTTGCCTCAAGTTACGTTTTTCGCGCTGCTCTCTGCTTTCATTTACCTTGCTTGGCGCTGGCAAACAAAGAATCCTTTTTTCCTTCTTTTCTTTCTTTGCGGCAAAATATCAGCGGCACAGGTTTTCTGCTCCTTTGCACAGCTATTTTCTTTTAAACGCTAGTTTTTTCCTCTGCATTATTATCATTACAGCCACTGGAGCTGTTTGCTTTGCGTTTTGCCATAGCTGAAGAGAACAGCTCGTCTTCCCTCCGGGGCAGTGGCAAATTCTAATTCTTTACTGTTAAACTTTTGAATTCTATTTTATACAACGAAAAGTAAAGATTCAAAAAAGGTAAAAAATCAGGCGCGTTGCAAAAAATATCTATTTTGATGAGACTTTTTGAGATGAATTCAGTTCTTTTATTCATAAAACTCTCGAGGCAATTTTTAATAATTATTTTATTAATTTCAAACAACCACAATTAATTTTTTTAATTAATTATCGTGCAGACGCACTTCCTGCTCTTTGAAGAAATGAGCTTGAGACACTGCCCCAGTCTCGCTTTTCTAATTTTCTATGAGAGTCTCTCTCAAGTACATTCCCAGCGCTGGTGCACATGTTTTAGTGTGTCATCCGTTTCTTTCCTTTGTCGCAGTGCAAGCACACAGGACAGAAATTCTGCTCGCAGGGAGGAAAAACGGCGCACCACCGCCACCAGCAGCAGAAGCAGCAGCAGCGAACGAGTGTGTATTTTTATTTTCTAATTTCACAGCGCTGTGGCCACAGAAATAAAGAAATTCCTCCTCTGCACAAACATCTCATTCTTTCTGCAGCAGAATCGTCTCTCGCTCACTGCTTTCCAGGGCAAGATGCAAAAGAAGTCTGTTTAAAAAGCCATTTTCTTTTCAAATTATAATAATTTCGTTGCGAAATTCAAGAGATGATGAGAACAGTGTTGTTGAGCACTCATCTCTTGTGGTTTTCGGTGGTGCGGAAGCTGCGCTGGATTGCCATTTCGCATTACGTCGGAGCTTTTGATGTGAACGCGCAGAATTAAACTTTTTTCGCATTTCAGCTTTTGCTTCTCACGCGCCGAGCAGTAACAACATTGCATTTTAAATTCTAAATTTAATTCAGCTACTGTTTTTACTTTTCTAAAACTAAATACCCTCTCAATAAAGATTTTAAATGTTACTCCTCTCTATCACTTTATGAATGGTTCTTTAACTCATTGAAAGGTATACGAGAGTTTTAGGTCAAAATAGTGTGTTCCTCTTGTGTTGTGTCAGATGCCAAGAAATCTTTAACGGTCTCTCGTATTTTTTTCTGAAATGTTTGTGTTAGTATTTATTAAAAGGCACAATCTCTGCGGCGCACACATTTTTAACGAGAAATATTTATAACCGTAGGCGTGATGGAGCGGCGTTTTCTCGCTCGCGGTTATTTTGTACACGCACACACGCTTTTCAACTGCCGTGGAGATTTTTCTGACAGGCATGCACTTCTTCTGCTGCTTTCATAATAGCAGTATGCTATACACTCGTGAAATAAAACACAAATCCAGCACAGACACACATCACGAGCGAGGTCCCGCAGGGGTCAATCCCTGCCCCACGGCCTGCCGAGTGACGTCACCCCCGCACACCGCGCGCGACGTGCATGCGATTTGCCTTATTCCTCGGCGTAAAGGGGCAATTCTTGCACCGTCCAGTAGACCCACTTTTGGATTCGACCTAGCGCTTATAATTGCGGTTCATTATACGCCGCTTTTCACAGAAATGAAAAGTGTGTTGGTCGAAAGGTCGGGTCCGTTATGATTGAATTGAATGGACACGAAGCAACGCCGTGTTTTGATTTATTGGCCGATTTAGAAACTCTCTCAGCCCAGCTGATGACTCGATTTGAATGTAAAGCAGTAGCAATTTTCACTCCTGTGTGTCACAAAATATCAAATCAGGCAACAAAAAGCGCTGCAGACAAAATTGCAAAAAGAGTAAAAACCAGCAAACAAACTTCATTCCGGTTATATTTCCAAACAATTGAGTCAATTTTATTTTTCTTGTTTTCTTTCATTTCTTCAAATTCCTGTTATGTAAAAAAATATAAATTTATTCTTGCAAAGTCAATAAATATAGTACACATGTAATTCAAAAGAAAATAATGCAAGAAATAACAACTGAGTTTAAATTTTATATATCCGCTAGAGGATAATGTTTTTCATATTATTGGAAGCGATAAGTCAGGTCGTATACCTGATGCATGTTTTTTGACTTTACATATATTTCAAGACTCTTCAGCAGACGTTGAACTGACACCTTTAATATCTTATTTTTGTCCTTAGGTATATAATTTTCCTTTCAGTTTGTTACAATTTGAGAAAAACTGAGTTAAGTTCACAATTTTGGCGGGCTTTGAACTTTTCTATCTATTAATTCAAAAGCCAAGTCAGTCTTCATTGGCTCAGAAATTTGTCACCCGAGAAATTCTTGGACTATGAGAAATCCTGTCAGTAGGAAAAATTTTTTTTTATATTGATGTTCTCCAAAAATAATACCGTGCAAGGCATTTTGTTGTGAGATACGTCTAACTGAAGCTCTATAGTTTCATAATTTGTAGATACATGTTTTGTCAATGCGATCAGATATATTTATGTTTCTTTCTTATTTGCTATCTGTAAGAATAAAAATTAAGAACTCAAACCATATACCCGTTGATTCCAAAGTCCATGTTCAAAGATTGGAATTTTCTAAGGAAAAGCTCAGTAATATGAGCAAATTAAATTAATTTTTAATTAAAATTTCGAGTTGAAATGTCTTTAAAATGCATTTGAAGTTGACGCAAAATTTAGCTAAACGCCGCAGACCACCGTTGGGAAGCAATTTTCGGTTTGCGGTGGCGGCTCACTCGCTTTTGAGAATATGGCGACGAAACAATCATCCTGATTTCAAGAGATGTTATGTATTTATTCCTACCGGTGATACGCCAAAAATCATTAAGCAAATCACCTCTGTTGCGATATGAAAAGATTGAATTCCTCGGTCTAATCGAATTATCTGCGCGCCAAAATAATCGCCGCGGTGCAGAATGGAAATTACAAACTATCCACGATTTTCCTTCTCGTTCTCAGGCCGCACTGCCGTACTAATGAACTCACGTCCGCACCGCGCGCTTTACCGGAAAAAATTTCGGCCGCCGCGTGTGTATATAATCGTAATTGCTGCTTTTACTCGAAAAACGATGTGCGTGCCGTGCGCATTATCCGCGCACACACACATATATTTGAGCGCGGAGCCTATGAATTTTAAGGCCGCGACGTGCTCGGCCTTTTTCCCAGCCGGACAGAACAAATTACCCGCTTTTATCCCGCTCAGCGGTAGCAATAATGGTAATCACGGTGCAGCAGGCAAGGACAACATAGAAATAATAATTCAAAGAGCTTGATATTCAGTGCACTTTGGCTGTGGAAAGAGTAAAAATCGTTCCAATAGCAAAAAATACAACTCACTATAAATATAAAATATAATTAATCAACACTAAAAAGCACTCCACTTGAAACTTAATTGTGTCAACAAAGGTGAAATACATATTACCTGATAATATTGACAAAGTTACAACGCTATACTTGATTTATTTCTGAAAAGATATACTTTGTTGCCCTCCATGATGCGTAATTTATACGCAGATTTAAAAGTAATACGTATAGTGTTGATATGAATTTAGCAAGCTAATACGCCCAATAGAACGCTACGCAAAACAAAACTTAAAAAAAATATCATCTGTGTTATTAGGAAACTTTGTCGGTGATATATTTGTTGAAGTTTTTATAGCAAAATTATCAAAAATTAATAATTTTTATTATGCGTCTAACATTTTTCTTGTATCAGTGCAGAAAGAGAAGGCAGTGGTTCGAATCCCGCCTGTGGAGAACATTCAGTCACGTCGCGATTCACGGTCTGACCATAATGACCGCGTGCGCATGAGACTCGCATCGTTCGCTGGCTTCTGGTACAGAGGCGGACCAGGCGAAATTACAGAGAGAAAGACGGCCAGCAGCAGCTTCTTGCGGTCCGTCCAGCACGGTGCGTAATCACTTGCGGGCAGATGAATGCTGGAGCAATAATCATCGCGAGGCATTATAATAATGACTATACTTGGATCGCAGAGAGGTAATCTCTCTCTGCGCCGACAACAGTAGCCACAGCCAGCAGCACCATAGAAAAAAATGAATTTGTTGTTATCCCCCCTCACACGCGCGCGCGGAGAAAGAACCGAAAGATGCAGAAGCTGCGCTGCTGTCGATGTATTGCATCGTGTCTTAAGGAGGTGAAATTTAGCTCGTCGCCGAAATTGTTTTTTGCTGCGTTTGTGAATGCAATATGGGATATCAGCCATACAAGCGGCGGAGTAGGCTGTTCCACTTTTACAGCAGCACCGCTATAATTCTTTTATGATATACATCATGATTTATGATGTGCCTATATTATCGCAATCTAAATGAATTTGTTAAAAAGAAAAATATGTATTTTTCGAGACACTTTAATGAGAATTACAATCAAATTATGATTTTTTTGCCACCTCCAGATAAATAATAACAAGGTGATTTCCTGAAAAATTATATTCTGTTTATATACAAGCCCATTGAACCCATTGCATGTTATAAACCTCTCCAAGAAAGTTCGAAAAAGGTTCAAATTGAAGTTTCATTGTTCGAAATTGATATTGATTGTTATGGTTTAAATTGGCAGCATCGATTAAGCAGTTCGTGCGTTTAAAGTAAAAAATTGGAATAATTGGAATAAAGAGACGTGAAAGAATTTGTGCGTTCCGAGGCAAAATGAGAGGAGAGTTTAAAATTTCAGATCTACATGGCAAATTTCTCTCTTCCCCATATTGTTAGTTCGTAAAGGTAAAGGAATATATTTTTCGTCTAGGATAAATAACCCCTGACAATATCAGTCAGTTTAATGAGGAAAAACTTATGTTTCAATTTAATGAACATAAAAGGCACTTGAATTCTTGTTTGCACAAATATTGGGGACAAAATTGTTCCTCAGACAATAGCACACAACTTGGCACCTCACATTGTACAATAACAATCTACGAGCTAATTATTAATAAAAATTGAATCCCACAATGAATCTTTTCGTTACTGTATGAATAATAATTCCAAACCTCTTTTCATAAATAGGTGAATATTTAAATTTTTTATCAAAATAAAACAAACAGCAGGTGAGTTTTAATTAAATTCCTCTCAAGTAAAACTATATACTATAGATGTATTCATGAGTTATTCTAATCGATGCATTAAACTTTTGACGGCTGATCAAAACTAGTGGCACCTGCGTCAATTGTTTTTATTACTCTCCTCTCCATATTCCATCAGCATTTGGACAAAAGGTTTTGATTTTTGTACACATTTTTAAGCACCATTCAAAACACTGATTCCCAATCGAAACTTGAGTGAAGTTTGTTTTTACATCCCCTGGCTTGATACCTGTAAGCAAGGAATTTTCTATTTGCTGCGAGATCCAACAAAAGCGGCGCACACAGCAGAGCATAGTAAAGCGCAGCGGGGTTGCCTGCCGGCAGGCGCTGTTTGCTTGCCTCTCTCTCTCTCTCTCTCTCTCTCTCTCTCTCGTAAGAAAATCGATGTCTCCAATAAGAAAAGGGCGGCGGATTTCGCTGGCGGTGGTGACTTTAGCGCGTGCGACCGGGAGAGAGCGAATTCATGAAACTCGGCGTCGCCGTCGTCGGGAGGAAAAGTGCATGCGAGCGAGCGAGCGAGCAGGCAGGCAGAGGCAGGCAGGCGAGTTGTGTTCCCATGGCAACTGAAAACAGATCAGATACAGCGACAGCACACCATCAACCCCAACACACCCCCGACCAACACCACCCTCAAAGCCAGCCAGGCAGAGAGAGCGAGCGAGCAAGCCAGCTCTCTCTCTCTCTCTCTCTCTCTCTCTCTCTCTCTCCAGCGATTCCCTTTTGAATATTGAATAGAATATGCCGTGTGCGCGCAACAAATTTCGCCCGGCGCACCAAAAATGGATCGGCAAATCTGCGAAAAGCACAAAAGCTTTGTGTTTCTGGCACCCGAAAGCTTTAAGCGAGGGCTTTGCCTGCCGCTCCCCTTTGTGCGTCAAAATCCATTTTTTCCCCGATGAAATTTTTCCAAATCGACTGCCGATCTTTTTTATGCGCTTTCGTTTTCCTCCGCTAATCAAGTGTACAAAACTTTCCCGAACAAAACAAAGAAGGAGAGATGTAATCGCCGTTACGAGGTCTAAAGAGAAAAACGCCGCCTTGGTGGAGCACGCGGGCCGCCAAATTTTATGGCACCTGATCATGCAAATTGTCGGAAGAAATAAATCACGGTTATTTAGTGGCACTGGTGGAAGGAACGCGTGAGAATTCACAAAACACAGTGATTTACTTCGCAGGCTGCAGCGAAAACGTAAACGAAATTTACGAACTTGTATATGGAAAAAGAAAAAACCCAGCAATTTGGCGCGTTTTTTCTCTTTCAAATTTCTCACCGCTGACTACCTGTGTTTTAGACTCGTGTGCACATGTTTAAGAGGCGCACACAGACACACATCGGAGGTGGAACACAGAGCCGGGGATAATGGCATTAAACTCGGCGTCACGACCAAAGGCTAGCTACCACACAGCATAATGCATACTCGCTGCTCTCTCTTGTACGCTGCGGTGTTCATTATTATCGTTGCTGCTGCAATTATTATCCAAATTACCCTCTGCAGCCATGAAAGGAGAGAGGTTTGAGGACGTGATCCCAAAGGCTCGCGACGGGAATTCAGTGTTAACTGCCGCAGCTTTGAATTGTAGCAAGTCTAAAGTCTTTCTGTGTCTAAAATGAAACATTCATTACTCAGATTAAACATTTCTGAGTTAGAGGTGCAATTATTATAGAACTTTCGTTACATTTTCGATTCAATTTAATTCAGTTTATTTCTCTTAAATAAAAGTCATTTAATATAAAAAGATAAGTTCTCGACAGTAGCAAATTTCTTAAATTTTCCAAGCAGAGTTAGTAATGAAATACGTGAACTACTTAATTTCAACAGTATTCATATTGAGGGCAACAATTAAAAAGTACTATTTCCAGTTTTAAATTTTACAACTTGTTTTCTAGATAAAATTTAACGGGCACGATCGTTTTTTTACCTTTCAAACCCGTGTTCATATATTTAAATCCAAACCTGATAAGAAAAGAGAAGCCTCGTTATTTGCAAGAATTTCTGTTCATGACGATTTGATTGCAGAGCAACAGTGCGTCCCCATGGTTTCATTCAAGAGCAATTTCCCTGCACTCTGCGTCCCCAAGCGGGTCCGCCCTCGCACACTGCTCTTGTGTCAAAAGGATATATAAAAGTATAGTAGTTTGCAGCGTGCGTGGCATTTCATTATTGAATAATTCGCCTGCGATCGCAGCCCACTTTATTTTCCACGAAGCTGCCAATGACAAGCCCTCCGGCGTCCAGAGATCATCCCCAGCAGCCCTGTGTGTGTATATATATTGCGACACAATTATCCACCCCTGTAGTGCGTGTAGAAACGAAAGTGGGCTGGTTTTCCCCTTGCTCGCAAATCTAATCAACAAGAAATTAACTGGCCGCGTAGATCAACAAACAAATATCTCATTTCCTGCTGTTGTCAATTCTTGTAACTTTGATTTTTCGAGCAGAATCTTTAAAAGCTGATTTGATTGCTGTCTGCATCCTGTTTTGGCAATATCCAATCTCGGTTTTTCTGCAAAATGTATTTAGTATGTAATTATTGCTTCTTATCAGCGTTTGTTTCAAAATGTCATATAATTTGTTTATCTTTCTTAAATTATCAGCTTGAGAGATTGTTACGAGAAAAACACAAACTCAAATCAAAGACCAGGGTTTTTTAAGAGATAAAAAAGAACTGGTAATATCCGCACTTCAATTCAAATTCATTTTGAGTCAGCGATTTACATTGTGTCCTTCTCAGAGTGCTGGAGCAGCAAAAAGTTAGTGCGCGCACACTTGTGCAAGGATACTTAAGCCAGCAGCGCGAGTGAGTGCATTATCATTTCCAGCAGCACGCCACAGAGATTATGCATAATTAATCTGCGGAGGTGGCGAGTCGTTCGGTCCGTCGGTCGGTCGGGCGGGCAGGCGGGCGGGCGGGCGCCGAGGGGCGGTCTGCTGCCGCTGCCGGCCGGGTCACTCGGTGGGCACCAAGCAGGTCGACTTGCTTAAAACCGACGTCACACCCTAATCCCGGTGGACTTAAAACGGCTCACGCCCGCATTAGCACCGCAGCCTTTGCTCTCTCGCCGGCTGACGACCATGATTAATGCACATCATCAGTGTGTGTCTCCTGCAACAACGCTTCCCGACGCCTCTGATGAAATGTGCACTTGCAATGTTAATAGCTACACCAAAACACTAACCGATCTAATATGCTTCAAATTTAATTTTTGGGAAAAAGAGGTTGGAATGTTTCAAAGAGGGATGTTCATTTAACAATTTATCTTTTAAAGTTCATATGATCCAATTTCTTAAAATTTTATTTTATTTTATTTTGTAGACCCTTTTGTTTTGTGTCAAATTTTCTCGTTTTTTCTGATAAATCTAAGATTGATGCATGCCGGCATATCGAATTTTAGAATGAGTTTTGCATTAAGTAGTGACCTGTATTAAGAGTCGGTTCAATGGCTTACACTCTATATAAAAGTGTGATAGCAAAAAGAGAGCAAAACAAAGAGCTATATGTTTTGCCAAGTTTCTCGAAATTTTTCGGTGCTTGATCGTTTTTGCGGCAGATTTTGATTCCGTTCGGCAATATTTATATAACCACAACAGTGAGAGCCTTGGAAAACTCAGTGTTAAAATAATACACATAGAAATATGTAGAAATAAATATTAAGTGCTCGTTAATGGGACTACGCACTTAATCTTTTCTAAAAAATATTAAAAACATTGATTTTTCGAGGTTAAAAATCACATTCTTCTTTAAACGAATGTTAGGGTAATGTTGACAAGACGTCATTTTTTACTTAAATTTCCGGTGATAGGTTAGTAATTGTATTAAATGTTTGTTTAATAAATCAACAATTTTCGCCCGAAACAAAGACACTAACCAAGAAACAATCAAAATCCAGAACTTCCTGATTTACACGGAAATTCGCTCTGCTCGACCATGTTTTTGCTGCTAATTTAAAAATACTCTTAGTCACGATCTGTTTAACGGTGTGTCTCGTTAAAGACATCTTTCTCCTATTACCTAATTAAATAACAATTTTAGTAAGAAAACAGGACTCGCAATTTAAAAAGCCACAAGCAGAAAATTTTGCCAGGCAATCTGGGTAAATTTGAGCTGAAATCTAATATTTAGAGAATGTTTTTAGGTTTAACATATATCAAAAAAATATATTTGAATCTATGAGCTCTGAACACTGCAGAAAGCCACAATGCAGATCTATAGCAGATAATAATAGATAATTTTAAATCCCTCTTAACAGAAAGCTAAATTGCTGGTGCATAACAAACACTGGGTGAGCGCGGTTTTGGTATTAATGCCACGAAGGGTGGCTTTTGTGAGCATCGGGAGCAAATAAATATGCGTTTTATCGGCGGCAATCAATATATTTATGGAGTGGTGACGCGGTAACTAGGTGCGAGTTGGTGCACCAAATCCTGGCGGGCTCAAATGCAAACACCTGCTCTAATGCCCCGTTACAAATTGCCAAGGAATTACACACACTGGCTTCCTGGATTGAGCAGAAGGGGGTGCCGTGCCAGCACCGTAAAAATTAACTACTGCCGCCGCTCGAGTTTCATTCACATCAAAATTCGAACAGTACTTCAACGCTTATCAATTGAAATAAAAATGAACCTAAAAACATTATGATGAAGTAGACAATTTTTGGCACATAATTACACAAACTTTTGTTTGAGTGACCAACGCCAGGGATTGATTCTGTTGGTTAAACCGATACGAAATGTGAGATATAGCTGCAATAACAATAATGATTGTATCACAAATTAAGACCAATAAAATAAAATTATTATATTGTTGAACGAACCAAGAAGTCTATCAATATTTTATCTGAATAAATCCAATAAATCAAAGAATAATAATAATACTTTTGTCAGCTTGTGACGTCACCTTCCAATCTTCGCTATTATTTATGGACTTAAATTTAATATTTTAAAAAATTAGATTGTGCTTATTATTTACTTCACGACAAATAATTATATACAGTTACCTTAAATATTTTCCCTGGAGATGAAACCATACTCAACCCTTTAGAAAGAGTGCATTTTACTGTGATTCTTTGCCCGCATTTGGCTTTGGTTTTGTGCAGAGAGAATTGCGAGTGCGAGAGAGAAGCCTCTGGCTCGATCAATAGTGGCACGAGAGAGCCGCGCGGGGTTTGCTCTGAGCTGGTGATTATGACACGGCCCTGTCAATCTCGTCGTGTCAAACTGGCTGGCAAGCCAGCCAGCCAGCGAGCGGGCAGACCGAGCGGGCGCAGCAGCCTCACAAACGCGGTGAACTCGCGGCGCAAAAGCGCGGCGAGCGAGCACGAGAGAGAGAGAGAGAGAGAGAGAGAGAGAGAGAGAGAGAGATGACATTTTGCACGCAATCGCGCCTGCTTTTATGCAACCGGCTCGACACTGCCGCACGAGTATTCGCTGGCAGTTGGGGAAAAGTTTGGAATTAGTACTGCCGGCATGGAATCGTCCGGGGAGTCTCGCTACTCTGATGTAACGGAATGACCTTCAGTTAGTTATTAGTTTGTGTGATGAATGGACAGTAAATCCGATTGATTTGATTAGTTTGATAGGAAAAGTGTTTAAATTCACATTTGAGTAAAAGTTTTTATTGCAAAGGTTTTCACAAATAAGAATGAAGCAGTTTTAAATTTTGAATTTGAGATAAGTGAAACCAAGAAAAATTGAAAAAACCCTTTGTGGTGCAAAAATGAGTTTAATAATTGTGCATAAGTACTTTTGTTGGTGTCCTTCAGAATGCGTTCCCGTGTGATTTCAAATATAGTTATTGATACTATTTTTCTGCTACATAATTCTATTGTTAATTGAGTTGTTAAATCCTTCTTTAATTTTCATTGACATCGGATAATATTATTATGTATCTAGATTTCTATTAAAAATTCCAAATGATTATCCTGTGAAAAATAAATTTCAAAGGTGTATGACCTAAATTAGATACCTTTAATTATTTATCCAATAATGTATGAATCAACGGCTTTCACTCTATTGATTATTATGACTTAATTTAATTAAACTAGTTTAACATAATAAATATTGCTTCATTCAAATGAACTTGTACATATATTTGAATCAATGATTTTTTTTAAAAACATCTTTGGACAAGAAGTGTTCAGAATATAATAGAAAGAATTACGGGTACAATTCCGTCGCCAAAGAGTCAAGATGCCAAAATATCACGGTATGGTATA
Organism: Cloeon dipterum; assembly: GCF_949628265.1. Lineage (NCBI taxonomy): Eukaryota > Metazoa > Arthropoda > Insecta > Ephemeroptera > Baetidae > Cloeon > Cloeon dipterum. Next base: position 8,467,149 of record NC_088790.1, on the reverse strand, counting down.
AAAACGCAAAATAAAATAATGCACGTTAATTTTTGTTTAAATTTTGCTTTCAAATTAATATTATATATTTGAATCCAATTAAACTATTAATAAGATAATAGCAAGCTTAAATTTTAAGTGCAATCTCGTGTTGAACAACAAATTAATAATTTATCTCATTCAAATCAGCCCGCAATGGTGTTGAATTAAATTATAATTTCAATTTTTATTAATAGAAATCATATAGGCGTCAGGCAAAAAATGGTTAGCTTTTAGTACGAGTTGCCGCTCATTTTCTGTGATCTAATTGCGTCGGCAAAGTGACAAGCGGTCAAAACGCCTGATCATCGCGGCATTATCTCACCTGCTCTTGCGGCGACAATGCGGCAAAAATGCAGGCAAAAAGGCGGCTCTCGCATTCCTCGGCGAGAAAGCAAGCGTTTTTTTTAGCCACGTCGCCACAAATTCAGGCTCGGATTTTCCTGCTGCTGCGCGCCCGCAGCAAAAACGCGTGCTTTTTGTCCCGGCCGGACTTTCATTGTGTTTATCATTCCTCCTTAAATGGTGTGCATTGATAGGCGGATGAAAAAAGCCAACAATGCCTCTCACGCGGGTTTTGCTGGTAAAACGCGGAGAGCGGCCAGCAGCGAAGACTCAGTTTTGTATATTAAAATTCCCTTTCGCGTTGGGCGCGAGATGTTCTAGCTGTTTGTTGTTCTGCGCCCGGTGTTTCCATTATGCATTAAAATGTGTGAAAAAATGCTCCTTTGTGCTGCTGATATAATAAAAACACAGGGCAGCGCCACTGCCCCGTTATTACTAAATACATATGTGTGCGATGTTATTATCATTATAAAAGCAGGACAGAAAGGCTCGCCGTGTATATAAAGTATGGACACAAAATGCGGCATGAAAATATTGTGACCACAAAAAAGCGTCACAGCTTTTTACCTGAATGCCTTTTATTGCCTTTATCGGGGCGAAATGAGAATCAGCGAACAGAAAACGAGTTTAGAAAACGCGGAATCGTAAAATGGAGATTGCAGTGTGCCGTAAAAAGGTAGGTGCAAAAATGCGTCCTTACAGGAGCTGTAAAAAGTTGCCAGCATTTTAATGTTCTAGCTTCTTCAGTTAATTGAAAATTTCTTGAGACTTTCATCCTCTCCCACATCGTTTTAAATCATTTTTTATTATATTCCACGTGCCTTTATATAATTCTCTCAGACAATGAATAAAACGCGTTTCAAATTATCCCATAGTTTTAATAAATCCTGTTATTTTTTATAATGAATGAAAATTAAAAATTAAACTCTCAAGATTGTTTCTTGATAATTGGAGCAAAATTTATGCTTTTACTTATAAATGTTATTCCACCTTATTTTATCTCTGAAGATAAAACTAGTCTATATTTATAGGCCTTCCGCAAGGGCAAAATATATTATAAAATGCGAAGCATATATAATTACAAAAATAGTGAACAAAACTTTATGAAGCTGTAAAAATGCTGACACATTGAAAAACCTATTTTTGATGATAGGGAAATCGATATTTTTCTCTTTTGCACACGTTTTTATAAAGGAAAATTGTTTGTTTTAAATTAAACACTCAATTTTGTTGCTCAGAATTTCAGTATATTATTAAGAAATAAGTCATGTGCTGAAAACCAAATTACAATTAATCTCCATTCCAAAGGAAAAAGCTTATAAGGAAGTCACTTTATCTAATGTTCTCCAAATTTCAATTGACGTCACAATATAACTATAAAAGTGTCTAAAATATTCAGCGCAGAGAAAGAAAGCAGACGAGATTTGCATACAAAACGTTTTCGGCTTCAAAGTTGAGTCGTCGATCCACTGGTGACTGGCTGGTGACAAAGGAAGACGCGGCACATCTCCTTGACCTCTTCAACAGGGAGCTGGCAGCCTTAATGTCTGTTTGTTCGGAGAGGTGATAAATACCCTTTGATAAATTCAGAGCAGTCCATCACTTGAATAGTCGCGCGCACAATCGGTGCCTCGCATCGCGCGCAATAAACCTGCTCCCGGCCCTGTGCGACTTTGTACCGCATTTGAATTATTATTTATTCGGTATTTATGTGAACCCGGTGGATCCTGACGTATCGCAGGAGGCGGCGGGCGATACGGGAATTTGAGTGATGTCTCAGTCTGGCTGCTTGATGGCTCAACTTTGTTGTCCAAACAGCGCACACAATGCGTGGACCCGCCGAGGTGTATTTATAATGCACGCGTATGTACACTCCCATCATCATCAGTCATGCGACATCATGACCACCATAAATTAAGTGCGTCGCCTCTTGGCCCGTCTTGAGTCTTTCCTTTTGCTTTGTTTGACACAGCTCACGCTCAGATGAAAATAATACAAAAATTAGGTGCATGATTTCTCAACTGGAAAATTAGAATATCTGCCAAACAATTTTGATTGTCTTTCTTATTGAAATTTTTGGTTTGAATAGAATGCCTACTGAGGATATTTTAAGCTCTAAAAATTAAACTAAATTTTATTTTAAAAATTTCCAATGTAATAGTCACAATCTTTAAAGACCGTCATTGATGATGTATCTGATCTCACCAATCGATTCTTGAGGGTCGAATTAAGTAAAGTGGATATTTTTTCCTATATCAAAAAGTCCAGCGCGACGTGCTTCTTTTAGCACAAGTAGATTTTTTTACCGCCAAAACAATATGAACCTATATATGCTAAAGCTGGTTTGAGCACTTGCAGAGAGACCGCCTGTACGAATGACTTCTTTGTCAGATCCAGCCAGCAGTTTTAATTATTCACACAATTGCATTCAGCAGTGCTTGCAAATTTTTGATTCCTGCTCATTTCGCAGCATCTGTCTGCCAGTGGATGGATATTTGGATGTGATGGAATAAACGAAATCCTCCTGTCGCAATGTGGAAAGTATAAACATTCGAAATGCGAATTCCATGTAGTTTCGGAGCGAGCAAAATCGGACGGCTTTCGCATAGTGCTCACTCCTTTCTCAGCTTCCTCTCGTTCGTGTCAGAATCCAGAGCCAGTGAGCAATAAAATTAGATTAGGCTCATCATGACTCGTTGCAATTAGGATCTAATTTGCGAGCAACAAAGAAATGCAATTTCCCTCCGCCACGCTCGGTCACTTTCCAAAGAAGTGCTGACAAAATTAAAAAGCTCGGAGCAGAGCACCGCGTTTGCATTCATTACCCAATACACACATACAAACACAAACACACACAAAGTCGAGAGACGAGAAGGAAAGGCAGGCACTCGAGATGCGCTCCCACGTCATCTGCGCGCCGTTCGTATTGAATTTAATTGGTCACGCTCAGCTCTGCGGTAATTACTCGGCTCAAGTTTTGCCCGCTCTGGGTGCTTTATGTGCCCACTTTTCACCTGGAGTATTCATTGGCGCCGCCGCGTTGTAATTGCTTGCATGCTCCATTTTTATTTCATGCGTCACTCCTTTCTTTATGTGTCTGTAAATTAATATTCACAATTCAAATCTTGTGAGGGTGGAACGATAAAAAGTTTTAGTTGCATGATTTTGATTTATCTGATGTAGTAGAGTTACAATAACCTTTTGGCCGCGAAAAGTTTTAAAAATATCACACTTCTTATTTTTTTCATACTATATTTTTTAAATTTTGTCACAAAACACACATTTTTTTATTTGTCAATGTTCATATCTTGTACAAAAGCGATATGACATTGTGGTAAGTTCTGTTTAGGATTTACTATTTTAATTATGAATTTTTCATTGTTATCTTCTATTTCTTTTTTGAATACGGAACGAATCGCCATTACAAACTTAATTTACAGCGAAGAGTTTGTATGTGGACTTTGGACAGAGAGAATGATCTATTTTTTTCTCATCAAAATAAAACTGCTTACATTTAGAAATCAGAAATCAGGTAAATCAATTCTCAAGGCAGAGTCAATAACTCTTCCGTTCTCAAGGAAGGACCGCCACAATGGCAATAATAAAAAAGCAGAGTTCTCGCGGACACAAGTGGAGTGAGGGCTGTCTGTTTGTGTTGTGTTTATTATTATTTCTTTTATTGAGCCTTGCTTGTGTGAGTGAGTGAGAGAGAAGAGTGTTTTCTATTGAGTCGCGCCTGCCGAGCCTTTGACAAATGAGCTTCTATAAGTCACATCAGCTGGCTGGCACTCACAACATTCTGCCAGGCTGAGTGAGTGAGTGAGGTCAAAGAAGCACACCAGCACACACACACTCACACACGAGTCAAACAAACTACTTTCCGATGCAAAGAACGAAGCACCGAAAATCAACTCTGGTGGCCGTCCGCGCGCGCCCGTTCTGCAATCGCGAGTAAAAAATCATGAATTTCCCCTCTCAACCGGCGGCAGACAATGGGAAAAGGTGCTGCTTGGTTTCTGGAATCTCGGGAGCTGCTGCATCACGATTCCGGAGCAGGGTGTCGATTTATTGAGTAAAAAAATAACCTGCCGCTGAGAGGTGACTTGACAATTTCTCACTTTGTTCTCGATATGTTCGATTTTTTACGCGCGATATAACTATGTCAGTGAGAAATCTCAATTCTTAAGCGCATTATTTTTCAGCTATCCTAGAATATTTTCCATAAAAATTGTTAATTTAATCCACATGTTGCTTATTCAGGATATGTGGCAGCAACTAAATATTCGAGGCTCATTCTCGTACTGAACAGCTGGAATTTTCCCAAGAAAAGAAATTCAAAATGTCTGATAAAGAATAATTTTGCAGAAAACAAAATAAGAACAACTGAATGTGAAGTCCTGTCGGTCATTGAAGAAACAGTTCACACAGCAATGATTGTCATAATAACAACTTTCTTGCTCTGATGTAGCTCGTTCGTCCGCGTGTTTATTGACAACAGGGGGCGTAGGGGGTGGCAAGCGGGGCCATCGGTTGATGGATGGGACGTCACCTTTAACTGTGGGACCCGAAGCACGTGGCCGTCTCGTGACCTCCAACTTCACCCCAATCATTACTTTTGTTACTTCTGCTGTTTCTCCGGCCGCGGTTCTTTCTCTCTCCGCGCGCGCGAGCACATGAGAATTATTATTGCTATTCTTCCTGGGCACGAAAACGCACACAGATACAAATTTTATTGTAGTGCGCACCTTATGTGAATGGCGAGTATGGCACATAGAGACTCCCACAACTGATGTGTACAGGATATATGTATATTTAAAATAAAACATAGTTTCGTTTCTTTAAAAAAACGTTATTGACAACAATTTCGCATTAAGTCTGTTAGAGTTAATTTTCTATATTGAAATACAAAACATACTAAAAGATTTAAATTTTGCTACTAAATAATTAATACAAGGTATCGCTTAAAGTAGAAAAACATTTAATATTGTTAGATTAGTAATTAAAAAATAATTTTAGCCGTTGTATAGCATTTATACGTGTAAATTATTATTTAAAACTATTAAAATTTAAGATGTTTGCTTTCAAACGTTTTTAAATATTTTAAATATATATTTTAATAACCAAGCCTTTTTAATATATTTCTAAAATTATTTCCAGTGTTGTATTAAATCAAATTCTATTTTGAATATATATATATAATATATTATATTTAAAAAATTGAGCGAAAAAAATTTACTGATTGCGATTGGCACATATTGTCGATTGTCGATTCTTGGGGATCATTTCTAAATAGAGCTATAATTATCAGTTAACTTAATATCATATGATAGCTACGCACATGCACAGAATCAGTCCTTACATATATAGTTGTTAACAGTTTGTTCAATTATGGAGTGCAAAAATAGCCAATATTTTTGCTAAATTTGTACAGCATATATAAAAAAATTACTCGAATTTCCCATGAAAAGAGAGCAGATAAATTTGATTGTATACACACTGTTTTCCTCTCAAATATTAAATAATTTCAATTGAAATACTCTAGAAATTCAACGGGTATTTCAACTCACGAAGTTTCAAACGATTCGTCTCGACGAGCTCTACAACCTAACCCACCCTGACGCTCTTTTTCAGGGTACCCCAACCTGAGATCGGTTTCGGGGCCACTTTTCGCGATTATTCCAACGCTGCCGATCTTTTTGACGCATTGACAACGCAGCCGCGGTTTTTCAACACGATTCACGAGATATGAAAAAAGACGAACAGCAAAAACGCGACCAAAAGGACCAACGGTCCCTTTGGCTCGAGCAGCCGGGGCCCGAAGGGCCGTCCAGCGGGCCGCCGGTTTAATTGTATAGACACTGTTGTCCTCTCAAAAAATATTCTTTTAAATTTGATGCCTAAAAATTATCACAACATTGAAATATTTCACACAGCTCTTTTGGCAAAGCATCACTCAGCGCTGGGATTAATGGCTTTTCATTGTTTTAAGAGCCATTTTTATTTACACTCGCTTTAGCAGAGGAAACGCAACTGCTCCCACTCAAAAGCGCCAAAGGGACAATCAATCATTTGCATGACAGCAGCTCAATTTTGAATACACACCGGTAGAGCGTCTGCATGTATATATTGGAATAGGATCTTGGCGGTGGAGTGATTAGGCCGTCGGTTTCCCTCGTCGCCACCAAGCAGTGGAGAGATAAACATTAGCTGGCGAGCGTCGGACGGACGACAAACCACCCACAATCAGTCAGCAAGAGCTGTTGACGTTCGAGACAAACAGAGCCTGGGTCTAAAAATGAATGAAAACAGCCCCATCCGCAAAACAAAAGACGGAAATTTTCATTCTGACAATGATGTCGTCAGCTGTTGTTGTGCAAGGATTTTTTCTGTAAAAAATTTTAGTGCGTCAAGTTTTTAAGTTAAAAAAGTCAAGATTGAATATTTTTTATTTGAGTCATGAATCAAATTGAAACAACTTATCCTGAATATTTTTAATTTTGCATTTCAACAACATTCCAGCACATACTTCATTCTCAAAAGCAATGATGTTTATAGAGGAAAATATTCTTAGAATCCAGACAGATGGCATAAAAAAGTGCTTGCAGCCAAATATGAGTCATGCTTCATGCTCAAATTTTACACTCATACTCTGGCAAAACTACAATTTATCAAGATTCTATTAGCTGTCTCGGCCGTATGGCATTGGAATCCTTTTCTAACAAGTGGAAGGTCACCACCGCAAAAAAATAAATCATCCGAATCCAGCCAGCGAGCCCCTTTCAAGCGCAAACATATTTAATTTTGGGCGCGCGCGATTCTCTCTCTCTCACTCTCCGCGCGCACAGCGCGAAGAGAAGGGTCCAGCAGCCATCAAACCGACCATCTCGTCTATATTTATATTTTTCTCGTGCCTTGCTTTATTTTAATACATGTTTATGTGGCACTTCTCGGCGCGCAGGCAGGCATAGGCAGACGGACTGCTTTTGTGTTTTTGCGCCAGGGCGGCTGGGCGCGTTTGCTCGCCGTTCTTTGTTAATTACTTTTTCTCTCTGGTCCCTAAATCATGAATATGGATGAACAGGACGATCGCGAATGTGCGTGTATTTCTGTGCGGCTCTGACAAAGAACCCATATTCCGCGCGGCACGTACCGCTTTTGAATTTTCATGAATATCTTCTGTCTGCGCTTGCCGCGTGGTTCGACGCCGCTTTTTTATCTTTTGCGAAAAAGATTATTCAATAATGGGTTTTCATAATATTATTCACAGTGATTTATGTTAGGATGAGGGGCTGTAAGATTTAATGTATTGACTCAGGATTTAAGAAATGCATTTTAGTTGAAGTGATGATGATGATGTGATTAGAAAATGATAAATCAATTTTTCAATCAACATCAAAACTTAAAAATACACGAAAATTAAACAAGGGGTTTTACTGCTGTCAACTGTATTTTTGTTTGCTCAAGGTATTTGAGAAAATGGATCAGATTTACATCATTATTGCTCAGAGCTCAGACCTAAATTTTTCTACAAATGTTGATTAGTGATTAGATAATTCTATCACATTTTAAAAAACAAGAGATTGAATATTTCGATCAGTAAAAAAATTGTACTTACTTTCTACGGGGGTATTTACTGAGATATAAACGCTTTTAGAAGGTTTTAAAAAATTTCTTTAAAGGAAAAATGCACTACTCTTGTTCATTTGATGTTGCCAAAAGTAATCGTAAGCAAAGAAAAATGGTCAACCGTCAAATTTGCATACCCTTATTTAATGTCATTATATGCATTTTTGTGTTTGTATAGAAGGCTTACGGCGAAAGACTTAACTAACGAAAATAATACACTGTACTTGAGTGTTGCTTATAGCTATTTTTATCTACGTGGATTCGGTAGCATAATGATCTTCTCATGTTTTCGATTCTGAAAGAGAATTTTGCAATATATAGCTTAAAATATATTAAAGATTATTGCTAAGCCTACATTTATTCATGAACACGTGATTCTTCGTATAGTTTTACCATTTTTCTTCTAGTTTTCCATTTCACGTGCATTTTCATCAAATCTGCTCTGAAAAAATAAAATAAAATGATTAATCTTGGTTCATTTCTAAAACAAAATAATGTATAACTGCTAAGAACAATTTGTCAAAAAAAAAAGGATTTGAAATATTTTCATTTAGGGTTTAGGCCCTCTTGGATTAATTTTGAGGGACGTGTCTTTGCGGCCGCGGTGTTTGATGCTATCACAAAAGTTGTTTCCTGTGTTCGCGCGGGACCAATTTGTTGGAAATCTGTTTAGCGCGGTGCACCTGACTCGCGCACCCTGATGGGAATCTGCAGCCAAAGGTGGAGAAGTAGGATAATAATAATCCAATAAATTCCCGTCGAACAGTGGGTGAGAGATGATGAAAGCAGCGAATCGAAAACATAAAAGGAGATGCTCGCTTGTCGAAGAAGACGCGGGAGCTTTTTGGCCCGCTTTTGTGGTGCGCGCGATGGTCATTATAATTATCGTCGTCATCGCGGAGAAAAGAAAAAAAAGGGAGCACCCTGCCGCGCCACGCACAAAAGCAGCAACACCACAGCCAGCCAGCCAGGGTCTACCCTGGCTGAGAGACGAGCCCTGGAAATAGGTGATGCAGATGGCGCTCTCGCGTTCGCGCGCATCATTAATCACGCAGCGCAGCCACTCCCCGGCCGATCGACCTTTCGATTTTTGAAAAGTCATCCGAATTTTGATAAATTATTCCTGAGACAAAGCCGCACGGCGTACGGAGCGAGTGCGCGGCGCCTCTTTTTGTTCTTTCTTCCCTGGCTGCTTTTGACAAGTTGTGCGTCCGTCCATCCGTCCGTTTGTGGTCCTTGTTTTTGCATTTCTCGTGTGCCGTCAGCCAGATGCGCACAGTCATCGAGGAAAACAAATCTCGGGCTTCTTCTTTTCAACGCTTGGCCCTAGATATGGACGTAAGATTATATTATTAAATGTAAAGCAACCTGTGGAAATCCTGAGCCTAATTTATTCAACGGCAAAAAGTCTGTTTGAGTTTTGCCATTCGGTTTTCCTGCACGTGAATAGGATTGTTTATTAACCAGGTTGTCTAAACGGAACCAAATTACAAATAAGGGATGAATCGTGTACGTTGAATTGCAATATAAATAAATTATTTAGTGGAGAAAAATTGAGATTGCTTCCTATTGCACCTTATTCACCACATAGATTAAATTCGGACAGTTCAATTAATTAAAAGCATCATCAGGTGGCGAGTACTACAAGAAAATATATAAAATCCATTTTCTCCAAAAAGCTATGAATTTATTAATTTGTACCATTTTACCGGAATTTATGTTTAAAGCATGATTTATTAAAATTTCCCACAGTAAATTCTTCTTACTATAATTGAAAGAAGAATGTCTTGAGAGGAACTGTGTTTCTGCTCATCTGATGAAATATTCAAAGAATTCATAATTCACTGAAAATCTATGATCTGGGCATTGCTTGGATGCAATAAATCAAATGATGGTGCATGCCGTTGAACGAACTCATCAGCTCTCGCGGCTGCATATTGGCCGGGCGCGCGCGGAACTACAAATAAATTACTCCGCTTCTTGATTCCATTTGAATACCGACGCATTCATCATTATTTCTCAGATTCGACAGGTGCTTAATCTTGGCCGTTAAAAATGCGCGCGCCTCGCTGAGATTTATTGTGCGTTGATCTCGCGTGTGTGTTAGTGCACGCCAATGGCTGCTGCGCGGGTATGGTAGCGTTTGTACATATTGTAGTGTAATATGTTCTCCAGCAATTTGTAGCCGCGAGTCGCTTTTGTCGAGATCCCGCGGAGGCAAAACCATTCCCAGATGTCAATCAAAATCCCCATTTTCATTAAAGCGTGTCTGACGGCCAGAAGAAACACACACCGAACCTCCTCGCGGGCTGGCACTCACTCGCACACCAGCACACACACACACACGTGAACTTATACACTCTGCAAACGTCGCGCGCACGCGGATAAATGCCGCAGAAATTCGTGTTTGAGAACCTGGCAAAGGTGAAGTGTAATCGGATATATATGCTCCGTTCTAAAGAGAAATCTTCTCGTGCTGTCTTTTGAAGAGGCCGAATTTGAATATTGGTCAGCGGCTCCCAGGGGGGCGCAGACGCCGCAGAAAAATGTAATATCTAAAGCCATAGGTGATCTTTATTCACCTTTGAAGACCTACAAAAAATTATAATGACTCTGATACGCTTCATCTATGCACCAGCCGAGCTGTTGATCGTTTCAAAGAGGGATATTGCTCTTAATGAGGACATGAAAATTCATCCAATCGAGCCGTTTCATTATAGAGAATTTAATGCAATTACGACACAATTTGTTTCATTTACGAGATTTAATGCAGACTAATTGTCAGTGACTACAGCGTTGTTTATTTATTTTTCCCTATCCTATACGATCTCATTTGTTAAAAAATATCATTTGAGCTTAGTCATTTTTATTTTGTTCTGGAAAAGTGTATTTGATTTTAATTAAAATTTAATCTGATAATGGCAGCGACAGAATGAGTTTTAATTAACGTTTGAAATTTGCAACAAATCGTGACTGTTTGAAATTTTAATTTTAATCAAAAAAGCTGTTGCCTTCCAGTTCAGAAACCTAATTGTTTATTCTTTGTTTGAAAAAGAGGATTAAATGAAATATTATGCCACCCGCACTGACAGACTGCTCTGCGGCACAGTTTCCCTCCCTCTGCAAGGCGTATATGAGAGCAAGATTTCAATTTGCTTTTCTTTGAAATATCTAACGCAATCCACAATGAACATTTTGACATTATTTTGACATTCCTGTTTGCTAAAAAAGAAGAGCCTCATTCAGACATAATAATTCCATCATTCTCTGGAATTGAAAATCTGAAGTGAATCTCGGTGAAATATAGATAATACCATCTCTTCAGCCAGTTTTGGACCTTGGTAGACTTGTGGATTTGAAGAGCTGGGCCAGCCGATAAAGAAAAATGCAAATAAATGATTTTATGATGTTTAATAATGTTAATAGCCAAAATTATTCAAAAATTTATTGAGCTCAGACCTAAGACAGACAGGACTTTGTCTTGGTCTGACTATAAAAATGATAAAAGATATTCTTAAATGTGGGATGGTTAACTCTGCTCTAAATATTTCTCGATTATATATTCCCTTGACCATCAATATATCTCTCAAATTGCCACACGTGCAAAATGAGTCTAATAAATCATTTTTATTTAATGTCGAATTAAGATATGCCACACTGCACGAAACAGCAAAAAAGAAAAACCGCTGCTCAGCATCATCGAGGCTTGCGTGGGCACCAAGCAGGAATGAATACGTAATAAAGAAAATTAAGCTCGCACGCAGAGTGATGCGAACAACCAGATTACGCGCAGAGAGCATCGTCATATATTTGGTATTGTAAGCAGCGAGGTGTGTCTCCCGAGTTCGACATGCGATGTCCCAGGCGATAAACGAGACAATGGACGCTCACGTTCGCCGCCGCACACATAATTCCCCTGGCACACACGGTAGTCGCGCAATATTATAATAATCTCATCCACCATGCTACTTTTCTTCGGCGCAACACAATGGCAGATTAAGTTGAGACGCGCACTCACGTAAATAAATGATCGAGCAACACACACCAAAAATGCGCATGTAGCCGATTTAACGGAGGAAAATAAAACTGTGCGCCGCACGGGCAGGTGGAGGTGAAAAGTGTCAGCCAGCCACTTGTCCGCTCATAAATAAGGAGACGATTTCATTTTTCACTGGTGACAAATAATTTCAGAGCTGGGCTTAATTTATTTTTGCGCCTCGTCGCGTTTGACAATGTAATTATTCCCAGAGACGTGTGAGAGAATTACTCCCTGCTCCTCTTCTGGCACACTCGAAGTTTGGAATAATAACTCATGTTTTCACTTACCTTTAAAATTGCTCTGGTTTGTTAAGTTAAACTTCATTCAAAAATTATTGGCAGGTGAGCTCACAAAATATTTTCAATATAACTTTGAATTTCCAAAATTAAATGCCATGCTAATCCCTCTGAAATAACAATTTTCGATTCATGATGAAATAATAATTTTGATTTCCGAAGCTACAATCAAAATATAGCGGTGCCGGCTTTGGAAGCCCCGCCGCTCAGCCAGTTTATTGAATTATGCATCGAAATGTATGACAACAAACAACAATGATCATATGTATAATGCCAAGCGAGAGATTTGACTGGGCGTGTCATCAAAATGCGAGCGCGAGTGGTATTTATGTATTATTGTAATCTGGGGGGATTGAAAAACACCTGCACGCATGACGAACAGTAGCTAAATAGGAACTATTATTGTTACTCAATATTAATAATGCCGGATGTGTGATTGTCACGTGGAAACAGACGCTGCATCGATTTATCTAAATCCCCGAAACAATATCTAAGTCGGCCGACTTACAACCCGGCCAAACACACAAGGTGAATTCGAGAGGACAACTTACAGATCAATTTGTCGCTCAGACTTAAATATCAGCCCACCAACAAAGCAGTATCAACTGCTTGTTAAAAAAAACTGAATTAAAAATAAAGCGAAAAGTCTTTGACCTTTTTATTTAATTTAATTGTCTCAATTAGTCGTTTCTAGGGGTTTCTGTTTATTTTTTTAGTGTGAGGCAATGTACAAGAGCAAAAAATTGTGAAACTTAAATTTGGAATCAAGATCTGTGCGTCAATACCCCCATATAAAATTTTTATGATATACACAAAGCAAAAGGCAGTCATCTGATTTTGATAAAGGTGCTGCACGCCTCGAGCGCAGAGCGATAGCTATTTATTTTGAGCCACGAGACCCCCTGTTGTCCGATGACAATGAGATTGTCTAACCACGAGACTTTTCACTCTTTCCAGACCAAATCGGAGGCTCAAAAAGCGGCTCGCAACGCCAATTTAGTCGCCGCAGGAAAACGCACCAAAACACAATCGCCTCGCTTGATGATTTATTTAATTACGCCGCCTTCCTCCACCCGCCTGCTGATGTGATAATTCCCATCCGCATGCTTGAATCTGCTTTTTTCAAAGAGAGTCCCAATAGCTTGTTAAACATTTTCTTTAGAAAAATAATTTAATTTAAACTTTTTACCAAGAATTGGCAGCAAAGAAAAATTTTGAAAAGGAAAATTGTTTTCTATGTTTTCGTACTGTTCAGTACCTGTTTAGCCCATCAATCCCATAAGGCCTCAACATAGAAGTGATTTCAACCTGCTGCAATGCAGACCAAAGAATTTACTCCCGGAGATTTTGAAATCACTGGCGCCGTCAAAAACTTTTGACAGCTTATAGAGATGACGCAAGTGACAAAAATTCAAGAAACTCCGCTACTTGCCAATCCCACTACAATGACCCTCTTACAAAATTTTACAAATAAATCCAAGTTTTATCCCTGCTTATAATTATACAGCTTAACAATGGATATATTTTTTTTAAATCCAGTTTTTACAATAAAATTCTAGAATATCAGTTTAATATATGTTGAAATTTGAAGCCTTATCAAAGAGGAATCTTGCGAAATGTTTTTCTGGGAAAATTTTTATCGAAAGACGAACTTGAAATATTTATTTACTTTTCATATTTATGACTATTTAATGTAGTTTCATTTGTGATAAGTGATTAAAATTCAGCAGTTTAATTCAAAAGGAAAAGTTAAGCCTAGTTAAGCAAAAAAATATGAAGAGCATAAATATGAAACGTAAGGAATTGCGGAATTTAAACAAAAATGTTAAAAAGTAATTTATTTTTGGAAAAGTAAATTAGGTTACAAGTAGTGAAGAATCAAATACAAAATAAATTATTATTTAATATCAACATATTTTGCACTTTGTGAGTATTAGGTTCCATAGAAATTTGCTGCAGAGTTTTAACGATGTTCCCACGACAGACAAATTTCCATAAAAGTGTCCAAGGCCAAGATGAGATAGACACCTGTGCGGAGCCACCGTGCGTATACCCTTTTATCCCGGGACGCACAACCCATTGAGGGGGCCCTCGACGCAACCAAAACACACGCGCGTGAATACATTACCATTCTAAATTCGAGACGAAAAGTGAATGAAATCCCATTATTATTCCTTGTAGTAAATTCACCTGCACGTGAGCCAGCCGGGCACGTTCACGGCCACGCTTCACGATCCGCGGAAAAACTGCCCCGAGTGGACGCATTAAAATATGGCAGCTGGAAAGTGAATAAATTATTGCGGCGCGAGTTATGGCTGCGCGCTCGTAAAACGCGCGCGGTGTTTCGGCCGCCGAGTTTGCTCGCTTATCTTCGACTTTGAGAGTTTTTTGGTCTCGGCTCGTCGTTGCTGCCGCTCTTGTGCACTGATGATGAGATGTTCTTTTTGTTTTTTCTATGGGCGTGGAGATTATTCATAAAAAAAGCGGAGAACCAACTCTCTGCGCTCTCGGCCGGGATGATTTATTATTATTCATTGCCAAGCACAAGGCGGAGTTATATAATAATGCTCTCTCAGTACGTACTCCAGCACTGCGCAGAGGTAAATTTTTAAACCTATCTCCGACGATCAGCAGATTTCCCGAGCCCAGCCGAACAGGGGAACTCGACAGGAAGAGGCCATGCAATAGGTGTTGAAATTTACATAGAAAATTTTCAACAGGCAATTCTAATTATGCTAATGTTTCAAATTTTTCATTACTGTGAAATTTGGTTGGTTCTTCTGGGATAAATTATAGCTTGCCAACTTTCAGGCTGTGTTTTGGATGCTTCAAACTTTCGGAAAATCATTTGCAAAAAAATTAGAAAGCATTTTTAAAATACTTTTTTCTTTCATTAAATTCCATATACTGGCTGAATTTTAATATTTGGACTCTAACCCTTAAATAGCCAAAACCGCAAATTTTAACAGCAAAAAGCAAACAGTGAATGCTCTAAATCTATGGGAAAAATACTACGCTTTGATTATAATGGCTGTATAAAATACAAGAGATTTAGTACTTTTTACTGATGTTTGATTTTAGATAAACATTTTAACACTGTCGCAAAAAAGCATTTGAACCAGATTTTTCAATATGAAAAAAATCCAGTGTGGTATACTTTTTGGGCTAAAAACCTTTCCAGCAAGGGAATTTACTTTGAGAACAGTATATTACTGATTTCCCTGATTTAATTAAAATGGTGCAAAGAATGCCACTATTTTCTTATTTTCGTTATTTTTAGCCGTATAAATTTCCCTGTCCTAGTTGTGTCGAAATGTTTTTGACGTAACCGTCATTCAGCGTGTCTTTGTAAAGATTTATAATTTGTTATGCGAAAATCATAAATACCTATATAATCAATTAATAATAATAACTTCAACTAAACTGAAACTGTTTTCCGGATTACAAATGAAATATATTAAGACTCTTGCTGAATTTTTTATGCGAGTGTAGATGATATAGAAAAGTGTATATTAATTTAAAATAAATTTGTAATTAATAGAAAATGGCACGATCTGAGAAAAACAAAATTTTTATTTCCCTTTTCAATTCTATCGCGTTAAAATTAAAATTTCGATTTAATTGCTGTTTGAAAGTGTAGGAGTATGGTTAGGTAGTTGTGTTCATTTTTCAATCGAACAAATGAGCTGTGTATGCCACATAAACAATAATCCTTAAAATTATACACCACGGCAGCGGCCTGGGAAAGATGACGAGAAGCTTTATTCCACCCGTCCATGCAGACGAGGCAGCATATTATAGATTTATGCCCCGTGAGAGTGATTATATACACGTGAGTGTGTAACAGGGGTACATTAAAAAGGTGTACACCGACCGGCAGTTGGTGCTCCTTTTTGCTTCTTGATCCGCCCAACTCTTGATTAGTTTCCCTCCCGCTTTTAAATAATAACATGCCTCCCGAACAGCAGAGAAAACAAAGCGGAGAAAAACGAGAAAACGTTTTACAGGCTATTAATTTAAGTTTCATTTGGAACGAGACATGAATGAATGCTTTCTCCTTTTCAAGCTTTTAACCACGCGAGTGCACACAGAAATTTTATATAAGAAAAATGCTCAAAGAAAATGAGATGACAGCAATTCAAAATCTAATTGTAAATAGTAAGGTTTAAAGAATAAAGATAATTTTTAAATTGAAATTTGTATAAGAGCATGAGAAAAACAATTCCAACGTATATTTTAGATCAGAGAGAAACAGGGAGCAAGCCAGTCGCATTTCATTTAAACAAATTCTTTTTAACATTATTTTGCCTGCGAGGGAAGGGAATGAAAATGGTCGCATAAAAACGCCTCCTGGAATTCCAGACCTCATTAAAATCTCTTTTCAACGTAGAGTATTAAAATTCACAAGACGCAAGCGGCGCAGAAAAAGCGCACTCCCGGCGGAAAAATTATTATTATGCATACCTTGGTGCCTCTGAGAGTCGTTTCATATGCATTTTCTCGGCGAGACGCAAAAAAGAGAGAACGCGTCTCTTAAAAAGCCAAATGGGATCAAGGGTAGAGCAAAAAATTGCATCGAAGCCGAGGCTTTTTCATTGTCCTTTTGAGAATGAAATTGAAATTTGCACCGCTTTTCAGACTGTTCTCACGCCTTAGCAAAATCTACAATTGCATGGAAGGAGCTGCGAAAAATCAGGTTTAATAATTCAACGAAAATAATTTACTAGAAATTGAGCAGGCTTCTATTATTGATTTGGGTATATTAATTTAAATCTTGAATCAAATAGCTGCGTTAGATACTTACCCTTTAATCTCTGTCTTTCATATTACAATTAGTTGATCATAAACATCAACCTTAACTATAATTTTTAAAACATGATGAACAAAAGCTTAGGCTTTCTGGAACATGGTATCTAATATTGCCATTAAACTTAATTTTATTTTAACAATTTATGCCCTTTTCGCTTGAGAAAATATTTTCTCCTGCTCATTGTAGAGGGAGACTAAGTAGAGGAATTGATTTCAAACCTTTTTTTATTTTCTTGGCCCAACATAAAAAATGGAATTAATTAAATTATGGTTTTTAATAATAAATTAAAACTTAATTTTGCTCTTAGCGAAAGCAGAGCCTCTCTGAAACTTATTTAAATCTATGTCTTGGAAATCTGTGCATTCAGTTCAGACCCTTGAAAGGTATTGAGATATCCATCTCTCTCGCATCAATCTATGCGGCTGTGTGTTTTCGCCGCTTTTTAATTTGCATGTTGTCGCAAGCGCGCGCACGCGGAATGAGCAATTTCATTTTTAATTATTGCGATAGTATCTTTCACACCTTTTAACGAAACACACGCGCGCAGAGAGCGAATTCCGCGCGTCGGCGTTGTTTTTATTAAAACCAACCGTCCGCATGCGAGGCGAAATCCGTCAAAATTATTCAGCAGCACAGCAACTGTATGAGCGGCGAATAATCACGATCGAATCACGGCCCAAGGTGTGAAAGAGACAAACAGCCCGGCGGTGGCGTGTGATTTTCCAGTAGGATGTTGCGCTGTCAATTTCATTTCGATATGATTTGTAAAATGTGTTTTCCTCCGTGCTTGTCAATAAAGGTTTGTGTAAAAAGAGAGGTGCGGTGCGGCTGTGGCGAATCGGTGAAATGCTCTTTTGGTGCCTCTAAACTAGGTGTGTTATTCCAGCCTTAAAAACGAGGAGAGGCGCAAAAATTGATCAAACACGATTAACATGGTTTAAAATCTATATCTGAAGCTTTTAAAATAGAAAATCACCCTCAACATCCTGAAAATGTGTCGACATTTGACATCTGGCTTCTCAAAAGCATTTCCTCACGTTTGAAAACAATAATTTGAATTTTACGATTTTTGTGCATTTAAATAAGTTAGTGAAACCAAATTTGGAGTACAAAAAGAATTATTTAGATTAACCTGATTAACTATTTGCACTCTAGGCTTACTGCTATTTTTTATAATTATTTTAAATTAATTTGTTTTATTAGTAATCATCCGATTGTATCCCTAACAAAGTTTAATATAAAAAATATAAATTTAACTAATTAAATAAACTAAAATAACAAAAAATTCAAATTTATTATTATAAAAAGATGTCTTAACATAACATTTAAAAAACTTATGCTATATAGTGTCTGTTTTTGTGTCTCTCTTCTGGCGCTCCATTTTGGTCCCGAAGGCAAGATTCCCACGAAGATGCTTCGCGTCCTGATGAGCACCCAGACAAGTGCCAAGCAACAATGCAGGCAAAAAGCATCGCGGAGCGGAGGAAAAAGCGGCGCTGGGAGCTGCGTGCCGAACATATCTGCCCAATGGTCTACTGCAAACACATTTTCGAGCGGTTCGGCCTCGGTGCGCACGTTAGCGTCCAAAATCGGCGTGTTGTTCATGCTCCTTCGCGTAATGTGACGCGATTGACAGCTAAAATGCGAAGATGAGCCGCCGAGAAAAATGGGAAAAACGCGTCTTTTTTGCGCCAATTTCGCAAAATGAGTCTATCTGACTGAAGGTTTGCTAAATTGAGGCAAAAACTTGTTGAAAGCATCTATTTTTAATGGTATGTAGGAAATTCATACATTCATATACTTCTGAAAGTCATTCTTGGGAAAAATGTACACACCCCTTAAATAAAAAGGTTTACTCGAGGTAATTAATGTTTATAATTTTAATAATTTGCTTTTTCAAGCATACTTTGTTTCAAAAGATTGATAAATAAATTAAAATAGGAGACGGTGAGCAGTGCACTCCGCAGTAATCGTGAAATGTGCATAACGCCCTGAATCGAGTTCCCACACTCTCGGCGCCAAAAACTATTCGGTAGTAACAAGCCGTGAAAAATCAACAAGCAGCGTCGGACAAATTTATCGGGCGCGATCGGAGCAAATTCGAAACAAGCGCCTCCCAAGAGTCGTGTTGCTTTTTTCATAAATTTTTAAGTACACATCCTTTTGGTGAGAAATCGACTCACTCTCCCATAAAATTCTTGTTTCTTGCGCTGCTGCGCTGATGCCCGTGCTTGATATATTTACATCGCCTTTTTCAAATTTTTTGATGCGAAATCTGCTTGAGAGTGAAATAGACACTGATGTTCACAAGTTTGCGTGCGCCCCGCCTTTCTTAATAATTTGAGATTCGAATCTGTTCACATTCAGTGGGCCTCGCAACCCCGCAGCATCTTTTCAGGAGCCGCGAGAGAGTGCACGATCCTGGTTGGTCGCCTCGGTCCGTTGTTGCTGAGTGTGTTTCGTATGTAGACAAAGAGCGTTTTTGGCAGCTCCAACAACAGATTGATGACTTTGCTGTTGCCTCTGTTTTCTCGCGCACGTCATTGCCCGAACATTACTCTTATCGTGTGTCTAATACAACTCCAAATGATG
The DNA here is from genome assembly GCF_949628265.1 of Cloeon dipterum. Classification (NCBI taxonomy): domain Eukaryota; kingdom Metazoa; phylum Arthropoda; class Insecta; order Ephemeroptera; family Baetidae; genus Cloeon; species Cloeon dipterum. The sequence continues at coordinate 8,447,423 of NC_088790.1, read as the reverse complement.
AATTCACTCGGCCAGACGTGCCGGCCGGCCGAGAAGAAGAAAAAATCCAATTTCCTTCGGGTCATCTTTCGTCGGGCGAGCCAGGGACCCAACGCAGCAGATGAGATTCTCTTTCCTCTGATTTTCCACACACCGACGAGCTCTAGGTGTTTATGACTCTTGTCTTTTTTATTATACTCTTCTCTCTCGCTCGCATTCTTATCTGCGGAGAGATGCACAATCGGAGTAATGAGTTTTGCTTTTTCTTCCTTGTTGCTACAGTTCGCCCCGCTTGTTGTTTGTTTGCTTTTCTCCAATCTAGGGCGTGGGAACGTCGATTGCTGGAATTACACACACATTGCTTTTTATTTCCACACTTTGAATTAAAAAAAGTGTTAATGCATCGTGAAAACGAAATTGAGAGAAAACAGTTTCTCTACGCCCTAACGAAAAGAGGAAATTATATTAGTTTTTAAACAATGTTATTGTTTGGAAAGTATCCTTGTCTGATATTTATGGCAGTTATTGTATATGATTTGATTTTTGTTAAATGGATCTTTGGAATTAATGTTTCGGTTAGTTTGGACTTAAACAGAGATAAAATACTAAAATTACATTTGAATCTAAAATATTTGTTTACAAGGGATTAAGATAATTTTTTAAAAAAAGCTTTAATTTCAATGCTATCCGTTCGTGCGGGAATTACGGGAAATGCCTAAAGTTAAAATGGGATTAGCCCAGAATGCAATTGATTCTATTATTCGTGACTCTGCAAAATTTATTTAAATTTTCATTCTTGATCTATATACAATTAAATAGGAAATTTCCATTACAATTTAAGCAACTATCTGAATTTGTTTTTAACGTCGTAAAATATAATGATTTAATGATTTTAATTTATATTTACTTAAAGGATTATTATTTGGATTTTAAAAGTAAGTGAAAAAGAATCCTAATTCAAAGCTATAAATTTATTAAAATAAGCAAATTTGATTTACAAAACTGATTCAGGTTGCATGTCATGAAGTACAGCGGCTTTTTGCACCTCATGATTATATATTATTGAATAAATGCCCAATATAAATATAGAGAGAATGGGTTTATGGTTTTTGTTGACTCATGGGTTTTTGAGTTTTATTAAAATTTTAAATGTAATTTTTCATGAGCACAAAAAATGCGGGAGAAACTAGCTGCAAAAAAAAAACGCAAAAAACCGGGTCCGCAAAAAACTGCTTCATACCCTTGGGTTTCCGTTTTTATTTTTCGATTGATGAACAAAAATCAATTGATTCTTTGAAAGGCAGGATACATTTGATAAATTAACTTTGAGGCTGACAGTGATCGCGGTGATAAAACCATTTTTAACTTTTAAATTATTCGTTACTAAATATATTTTCCTATGCACGTTCAAGATATTGCGCAGGAACAAAAATATCATGTTTTTATGCGGTGCTAGAAAAGCATCCTCGGCTAGTCAGTTAAAATATATACTGTCACACTTTTATTTACTAATTCCGGAAGCCAGCGTAAAATTAAAAATTCCTGCAGGTCATTTGTCATCGTGTCACCAAGACAGTGCAGCAGATTGACAGCGAATACATAATAAAACGCGGAACGAACAAGATAGGAGCCAGCTGCCGTCCCATCCATTTTCCCTCTTGGAAAGAAAGAAAGCCTAGCTGAGTTGTGTAACAATTAATCGACACGGGGAAAATGCCGCTGCAGCCCCTGTGCGCATTCCTGTGGGAACAAATTAAGCAGAAAGAGGATTCGTCTCAATTTTTCACCTCTCCCTACGCCCACACGATTTTTATCCGCTGCCGAGCCAAATGAGGTTTTTGTACTTGAGGCAGGGGCCCCAGGTAGGTCCGCGCGCCAGGGCACAGATTTTCAGCAGCAGACAAAGGTACGCAGCCCGGTAGTAATTAATAATAATGAAAAACGCCATCATCATTACACGAAAACACGTTTTCGGCCGCGCGGCGTGCTTTATTTATTGTGTTGCACGGATCGAGAGAGCAGGACGACGACGACGATGATGATGATGATGCTCCTTGCCTGCTGCTTCCTTTTTTTCTCTTCATTCTCATTATGTTCCCGAGACAGGCTCCTCCCAGCGTCCAATGAATAATAAAAGCGTCGGGTCCCGGAGAGGTGGTAGCGCGATTTATCATCAGCGCGGCCTAACCAATCAAATGACTTTAATATGTACCGCGCGCGCGGTTCTCCGTCCGACTCGCGGGAACAGTATCACACACAGGTGAGAGACCCGAAGCAAGGCCATCCGCCAGAGCCGCGCATGCAACAGCTGCTCCAGAAATTGATTCTGCGCCCAGTCTTTTTCGATACAAGTATAGTGTGCTGCTGCGTTGGGCAGGAAATGCTGCGATATCGCGTTCAAATTAGAGGTTGTTACTATATGGAAATCTCAAAAGATCTCTGACCAGCTATCTTGAAAACCATTGAGGCAAGATTGATGATTTTCCTCAGGAGAAATCAGCGATGGAGCAAATTAAGACTTTTTATTTTTTTTAATCTAAGAAAAACTGAATGGCTCTACTATATGCGGAAAAATTAAATTTGGATTAAAAAGGATAAAGCTGTCTGTAAAAGAATAAGAGATTTCATAACTCTATTGAAAGCAAAATTGAAATTTAATAACGTTTTTACTCTATTCAAGTAAAAAACATGCATCACTATAATTATTTAGATTCAAATTTGATTTTATTGCGGATCAGCAGGGTAATCATTTATGTAGCCTCCTATATCCTCTAATTAAAACCCGTGTCTTGTAAACAAATTGAATTAAGGGTTTGATAGAGCGCATCAGAAATCATCAAACAATTATGCAAATCGAGCTGATTGATAAGCAATCTCAAGGGCCGCTCTGCCATTAAGATGCACCGCTTCAACACCTGTGTCGGTGTAATTTACCTTGACATATTTACGAGGTGATGCTTTGGGAAATTTTCCGGAATTACCATCAAACCGCCATAAAGCATGCTGAGCGAAGAAATGTTCTGCTCTCTCTGTTTGCATCTGACCGCGTGAGAATGGGGAAAAGCGAGGAATAAATCCCTTCTGGCGCTGAAGTGAAGCACGTGGCCACATCAAAAACAGCCCCAATTTAAGACTAGCGTGCTCCTTTGTGTCCAGATTAGCCTCCGCTGATTAGATAACGCGCGCGACACCCACCACTTTCACCCTAAGAATTTTCCATTCACCCCCTGCCCGCCGCGCACTTTTATCAGACGCGCCGCGTGGCCGCTCGTTTTATTATCATACATGTACGACTGGGTCTAGTTGACGGGTGAGAGAACAATTCACTGAGCTCTCTCGCGAATGAATGAATCGACTGCGAGCGTTGTTTATTGTGATCCAGATTAATCAGATTGCAGTGCGAGAGCGCGTCAAACCGGTCGCGAGTTTATGTGTTTCTCCGCATTTTTTTATTTATATTTTTTTTTTAATTGTTATGCTTATTACAGTTAAGTAAGCAAAAGTTGTATCCTAAAGTCACGCCCGTGATTCATTGACATGAATGCAATTCAAAAGTTATGAAACGTTTTTCTGGTTGCCGTTTTATTTTCCGATAAATCGACTCCACAGCTTGCACGCTATATAATCAAGCAGCGAGCGCATTGTCTCCCTGTTAATAACCAGGATTTATTTCAAAATTCACCTCATAATTCACACATTATTGGATAAATTGTGACTTGAGGAATTGATATCAAACGAAAAATCTGAGACAAACCGTTTAAAGCAGGCCAGCAATTAAGAACATTTCGCATTGTTGGATTCTATAAAATAAAGTTCACTGGGTTTATTTTTGTGGAATTCAGCAACAGTTAATCTCTACAATGTGCAATTATCAAATCCAGACCAAGGAACAGTTAAATTTCAGATTTCACCGATTTCTTCAATAATTTAAATGGTTTGTCAACCATTTGTCGCTTAATTTCGATCCTTATCGTCGCGATAATAATTTGCATGATTTCCAATAAGGAGACAGTGCTCGCAGCTTGATCAGCATGCAATCGTTTGAGCCAATTTAAAAAAAATTTAAACGGTGACCTGGAAAACTTCTAGCTTTTTCTTCATGTTTAGATAGTTTTTTAAGTAAAGGTTAAAAATATTTTTTCACAAATTGCTTTGCTTTAATTTGGCAAAATCTGAAAGCTGACTATTGCTGTTATTCGGTCTTGATTTATAATTATTGCACTTTGTAAAGATAAATAACTGTTGGTAATTGTGAATTCCACAAACAATATACCTTAAAAAAATTCCGGAGCCAAAAATGCGAATTATTAACATAACGGAAGAGGATCTCCTTCAGTGTAAAGTTGTGCTGTAAAAAACCCACAGTTTAAATGTATTTCCATTTTTTGATCATGACCAATATTCTTATCTATATGGTATTTTTAAAAATAAATATGCATATAGGTTAAAATTAAACCACAAGTTCTTTGACGGAAAATAATATTCACGACACGAGCTCATAGAAATGAACTATATCAAATTGATATAATATTTTCACAAATTCAAATCTCAATAGGGAAGAGCACACGTCCCTTCTCACCTGGTGCCCCTACCGTTGAGTGCCCATTAAAACGGTTCAAAGCGAGGAGTCCATTTCCGAGACAAAGCAGAGAAACGCCGTCTACCGGCGCCGGCCGGGATCGCAATCCAGCCTTTAATTGCAAACACTACTTCTCTCACTCGCGCTCAATTACGCGCCAAATAGGCTAATTAATACCCAGGTCCAGGTGCGGCCGTCTCGAGAGCAGCCAGCGAATCTGATCTCCGCCGCAACCGCCATCAGGGGTGCGCGTGAGGGGGTGGACGGGGGTGGAATTTCGCATGCGACACATGAGTCGCGAATGCACACGCATATACACAGGGGTTGTTTCGGGGGGTGGGTGGATGGATGGGTGCCGACCGACTGGCCGGGGTGGGTGGCTTGATGAGGTTGGTTAACTTAGGGGTTAGATTAGCACGAGAGCAGGGGTGGAGGGAGTAAATCGTACGCGCGTGGTGCAAAAGCAGCAGGGGGTGGCCAGCCAAGTGGAAAATAACTTCGACGCGCCCAAAATCTCTCTCTGTCTGCCTGCTCTTTCTCTCGCTAGCTCGCTCGTGGTGTATTGTAATTCAAGTTAAATTAAAGATTGCATTCCTGATGGCCAGACAGGGTGAGTGTGTAAACCATCCTCTCCGAAGTATACGCTGAGAGCAATGCGGCTGCGACCGGAGAGAAGAGCGGGAGGCACGTACTCGCATATCATTAACCCCCGAGTTTAGCGCGCCAACAAACAAACAAACATGCACGCACGCAACGCACACTTGCTTGGTGTGTTTATTTGGATTTGCGGCTGCAAAGCAACAGGATGGAAGAGCCGCACCACGTCTACGCCTCTAATCACATCAAATCTGCGCGTTGTTGTCGCCAATTCGCCTCTGATTGCGATTGAGTGAGAAGGGGATATATGGGATTTCGATTCCTGCAAATGTGGCTTGCTTCTGGAGAACTGTTGCATTTAGACCATTTTCGCCATGCTGAAATAAAACAATTTCGTAAATTTATTGTTAAAAATGCGCTTTAAATATTATAAGTCCTTCATTCTCACAAAGTCAGTTTTGTTTTTCAAAATGATCCTCTAATTAAGATGTAGTAGGCTACAGTTATTATTCTGATTTTGAATCGTACACCTTATCGATTGATGATTTTGATTATAATTAAAGTATTTCTTTGCGAATATACGTACTATAATTATGTAATAGTTAACTTGCTTCTATATCATATATATCAATTGTAATACTACCAAAATAAAAAAGCACCACTGAAGAGGATATTTTCAGATCTGAAAAAATGTTGTAGACTAGTTTAGTTTAAGCGCACGTCATCCCCGAGATAAAATCGAGCATCTGGGTTGTGATTTAATATTTGATCGCATCTGAAATTAAAACACTTGTTGGCGCGCACACACAAGTTTTACGGGCGCTGCGTTTTATATTTACATGCGCCCATAAAAGCTCTGTTCCAGCGTCGTTTTATGAAGAAGCAAACTTTACTCTTGTTTTCTAATTTTTATTCGCGCATGTACACACACACTCTCGCTCGTAATGCCTGTTTTTTTCTTTTGTCGAACGGCGGGCTGGTGCGCGCGCCTTTATACATTTTCCATCCACGCGCGCGCACGCCAGGATTAAGGGCGTAATGAGAAACCATAACTTTTAAGGTTTACTGCGGAAAAAGCATTAAATTGTGCTGCTTGCCACCGCCGAGAGCTGATACATAAGCCGCCTTCACATACGGCACTCGCCGCTCTCTTGGTGCTTGTTCGCGGTGCACAAAGTCGTATACAGACACACACATACACACGGCAAGAATTATTATTATGAAAGAAAATAAGGCCGTATATTTTTAATGTCACCTCTGCGCTGCACTGCACTTGTAATGGCATAATAAAAGTTTGCTATAAAACGCCGCGTTTTTTGTTGTCGGTCTGCGCGTCATATAAGTAAAAGGAGCGCAAGGGAAAGAGAACCAGCCATGCGAGTGGCATCTCACCTCGCGCAACGCAGCCAAAGGGGCAGTGAAATACTGGGATTCTTTTTGAGCATGTGCGATGTGGAACACCCAAAATATCAAAGGTTGGACGTAGTTAGCTTCTGAAGAAAAAATTGTAAATTACCTATGGCTTTATTAAATATATATAAATCAAGGCGGGTTTAACCAAAAATAATTGCTTCGTCTCTCACGTTTCATGCCCAAAAGAAAAAATTTTCTTTTAGTTTTGCGTTTTCTGGGCTTTAGTAATATAATATAGTTAATACTATTTTGTATAGAGTATACGCCTTGTGCGTTTATTAAAACTTAACATTTACTCACGCATATTTTTCACGTCCATCAGAGGTTAATATAAATCTTTCAAATAAAAAATAATTTATATTTATCACTATTATTATATAATTTCTTTCTTTGACTCCACACTGCCCTGGTGAAACAGGCAGAAGCAAGCGAGGCAGCTCCTGGTCGGTTCGCTCTCTGTAATTCCAGTCCCTCCTTTGAGACCGCGAATTCCCAAAACTCATTCTCTTGAAGCTCGCTCGCTCTCTCTCGCAGCAGCGGCAGTGCGGTTTGCTCCGTGCGTTCCTCTCTCATCCATGAATCTCACTCTATATTTGCCAGGCAGCGGCAGTTCCATCCACATTACGGTGTCGCCCGCCCGCCCGCCCGCCGTCGTTATTGTTGTTTCAGGGAGGAGGCTGGGGCCCGCCATTGATTATCATTATGTTTCGACTAATCAGTGCCGACGCCGTACACTTGGCACCCCTCGCCTCGCGCCCGCCAAAGTGCATGCGAAATTTCATGCCTCCCCTGAGCCGAGGTAAACAAATGTAGTGTAGGTACACCTCTTGAACAAGCCGGCTTGCCCGCCCGAGCGGCTCTTGATAAACACCCACTTATTTTCACGCTGTTTGAGTGTGGCCAAATATTTTAACAGCGGCTTGAAAGTTGCTGCAGCCAAAATTCGGCCGGGGTTGTGCTGAGAGGACGAGCAAACTCTGGCAAGAGCGCCTGGGGAAAATTGGAGCTATATCGCGCAGTTCAGCGTGAGCCTCGTGCCGCACGCCACACAGAGGTTGATGCAAATTTTTCGCCGCCAAGTTTGGTGATTTCACCGAAATGAAGGCTTCGTGAAATTTTGATACGTTGAAAATTATTCATGGGCTGAGTGTCCTCTGAGGGTTGCCTCAAGAGCGAAATGATAATTTTCCCAGGCCCAGGTAAATTATTTTAGGCGAAAAATCAGTTTGGCAGCTCATTGAAGGCTCGAGGGAGCTCGCCGCTTTCATCTTTCACGGCAAACCTTTTTCAAACTCCTGCTTTTTTCCGCGTTCGCGTCTCGCAAAAAGCCTGAAGGGAGTTCCAAAGTGGGCACCCTCGCTTCTTTCGCCATGCTGTTCCGCTTGCACTGAATTTCTACAAAGTCTGATCCGCTTGCAGTTTACACAAGCAAACCGAAATCCGATCTTTTCCGACTCACATCACCGCGGAATTGCATGCGCCACTCTGATCTCTCTCACTGCTCCCTCTCTTTTGCGCCCCTAACCGAGAGCGACTCTCTCTCTCTCTCTCTCTCTCTCTCTCTCTCTCTCTCTCTCTCTCTCTCTCTCTCTCTCTCTCTCTCTCTCTCTCTCTCTCTCTCTCTCTCTCTCTCTCTCTCTCTCTCTCTCCTCTCTCTCTCTCTCTCTCTCTGCTGCCTGTCGAATATTATACATATAACGTGCACGCACACATCGTAGGATAAAATCGAAAACGAGCCTGCAGTCGTTGCTGATAACAGCGTTCGCAAAAGCAGTACAGGCTTCACATTATACACAGTGAAAAATATTTGATATTTCAAGCCTGTAAATTTTTGGTTAGTTAAAAACTGCTCTACTTTTTTAAATTCACAATATTTTGCTATGAAGACTTGGTAAATATTTTTATTTCAAAAAAGTTTTACTTGTGAAGAGGATAAACATTTGAAATCATAAAATGATGTTTTCATTGAATCGCTATAGCGTGGAACCCTAATTACACATTATTTTTCTGTTTTGATGCCAACAAAGTCTATTTGAAAACCAGCATAAATACATAAGACCTGAATTTTTCTTGTGGAAGTAGCCATTGTAAAATCAGTAGAGTAAATAGTTGATTCATAGAAAATGCACAAGGGAACCTAAATGGGTATTTGAAGAGTTTGCATAATTTAAATCTGAAAGAAATCATTGGTTCCAATTCTGGAATAGGAAATTTACGAAATGTATTTGTTGGGATCTTAATTTTTCTACCAATAATATTAAAATATATTTTTTTAAAAACAAAAATTCTGTTGTACACCTTTTGGTGTTTAATAAATATTTCATTCAAAAACAAAAATTAGAGCATTTACACAATCAATTTACATCAATTCAAGACTTTTGGTGAATTGCCATAAAAATTGTAAAGCAAGAAATGCAAAATTAACAAAGCCCTAAATCCACAATCCATAATAAAACTCTAATCCAAAAATTCAACACAAACTTAATTGTACCAAATTGAACGATTGTGAAATTTCTTAATTTTGATTGATTGAAATACATATATTACTTCACATTGTGACTCTTTCATTTAAATATTGTTTAAAAAACAGAGGATATTCTATTGATATTCTCTGCCAAATTTCTTCCTTTGCAATCATGAGTTTAAGTGGCTTGTTCACAGTCAGGTCGAGTGCACGCGTCTGCTCTCTTACCTTATCTGTCTGAGACAATCTATTTTCCGTTTCGAGGCCTTGGGGGGCACTGTCTCTCTCGCTCGCTCTCCCGTTTGAACGAACGAACCTCTGCCTGCTTTCAGCGACGGGGCAGGCGCTCTATTAGGTGATTTACAAATCAGTCTGGCGTGCGTGTCACCAACTGGGTGAATGATGCATTTACTTTTGCAAGATTGATGAATAATCTGTCTCTGCCTCATGCGTCTCCCTGCGGAGGCCGATGCGTTATAAATCGATGTCAACACCCCAAAGTGTATCTTCATAATTGACAATCCGCTGGCAGTCATTCTCCAATTAATCATCCAGCTCGGTGAATAAGCCACTTCCAAAATCCATTCATTGGGTCAGCAAAATTCAAATGGAGGTCGTCTTTATAAAGAAATTTCTCGGAAAAAGTTTTTTTTTGCCACACAGCGCCAGCTTGGATTATTGGGGATTTGAAGCCATGCATATAATAGAGAGTCACAAAGAGGACAATTTCACGTGGGATGTTTACTGATAGGGGAAAAGTATATTTTGTTTTTATAATTTCTAAATTACGAATAACTATGTCATCGGGACAAAGTTAGAGGTCATGGCTGTTTTGTCGGGAAATGTGACATAAACAGCGTGTCAGATAAAAAAGCTAAAAAAAACAGTTGAAAAACAATGTTTATCTCCTTGATAAACGTGTTATTTCCTATCTTCCTGCAGTTCTTTATCTGCTTAATTAAATGTCCTGTTTATTCAGCTGGATGAATTTTACATTTTTTATATGATCACGTTCTCAAAATCCAATATTCGCAAAAAAATCAACTCCAGAAATAATATCCGAAACAGCACTTTCATTTGCAGCAGCAGCAGCAGCAGCAGCAGCAGCAATTTAGCAAGGCCGTCTCTGTTTTCGAGTATCACGACCAGCACCATATAATTTGCTCCCAACGTACGCGCAATCATAATTGCAGAGTTAAAAATCTCCAAAATTTCACGGCTCATCAGGAGTGAAGGTCGGTCGCATATGCCTTTTCGCGCGCGCCCGCTTCGCATTTACAAACGAACTGTTAAACCGGAGCGATTTGGGTTAATTTCACGTAATTATTCAAAACCGGACCCTCGTGCGAGCTCGGGGCTCCCTCTGCGCCAACAGAACGCTGCGTGTAACAAGTCATCCGTGCAGCATTAAAACAACATTTATCGCCCCTTCCAGAGTTGCACGCGGCGATGCACAATACGGAAAATGTGCATATCGAAAAAGCATGCAGGGGAGCCGCCCGCCGCCGCCCGGCTGCTGCTCGCTGTGTGACAAAAAACCGATCTCGAAACAAGCAGTGTGTGTGCGTCGAATCGGATGCATAACGCGGAAAATGCGGGATAAAATCGTGCGCTTGGTCCTCCGCATTTCACATTTCACACGCCACGAGAGAGAGAAAGAAGGAGCGACGCCGCCCCCGACTCTTTCGCATTGTTGCTTCGGCACGGCAGGATTCCTTCAATCCAAAATCATAGCTGACTGCATTACGCAGCATTCAAAACTTTTAAAATAATTTTTGAAAGCAGAAATATGAAAAATACGAGAGCCCTTTTTCTCAAAAATCATAATTTAGTTGAAATCTTAAACAATAAATCCAAGTTTAAATAAAACAAGAAATAAATTTTTGATGGTAGAACAATTTTCCTATTTAACATCTTTAAAATATATATATTGACTAGGGAACACTATGAAACTTAGAAAAATCCTTGTTTTCCAATGGATTAACTAATTTTTAAGGTTTAGTAAGATTTGCACAGATGTGTGAGTGTTTTTAAATTAATGAGCAGTGTCTCTCTATAGAAAAATGATTGTAAACAAGGAGTTTCCCAGTGTCACCGTTAACTGGATAGATCTTGTTAAGAGAAATCGAAATCTGCAGCAAAACAATTGTCAAACACATTTGTCAAAATCCATATTGTGGCACAAAATCAACTACCACTTACTCTAGGCAGCAGCGAGGCTGGGACTCACGAATTGCTGGTTTGCCACCATTCCAGCAAGCTCAGGACAAATGTTTAAATTGTTGGAAGAAAAAGAAGGCCCAAGAAGGGGCCGAAGCTCCTCTGCGGCCACTCGGGCCCCATGTTATTCGCTCGGCGGTGTTGTCACCCGGTGAGCTCATTTAGCCTATGGGAAGTGCTGAGGAGAGGTTCTAGCAAAACAATTTCTACTTTACCTAAAATATGCTCCGAAAATTGGTAAAGAACTAAAATTTACACAGGTTGCCGTTTAAATTTCCTGGAAATCGGCTATAAAGTTTGCATGATAATTGCCAATCAACCGGTGTGAGCACTGTTTCCCTATTGAAAATTATGATTTATTTCGACAGAAGGGAAATTCACCTCATAATTTGCACATCGTTGGATAGATCGCAATGAGACGAATCGAAATCAAGCAAAAAACGTTGAATGACTGTTTAATTATTTTTATATACTTGGAAATTCAATGCATTTAACTGTTGCTTAATCCTGTTTTGATTATTGCACATTGTTGAAAATATTAAAACTCATGCACTACATATTTGATCATCCGCTAATTTGAGCCAAAAGTTTAAATTATTTTCAATTGATGCCCTGTATCAATCCACTGTAATAACATTTTCATATATGATCTTACGTTGTTTTATACGGGTGGATTCCATGCCAATAACTTATTTCATCGATTAGATTAGAGAGGTGCAGAAATTTTTAGTTTATTAGGCAATTTCTCCACACACATGCTGCACAGGTTGCATAGCTACGCATCAAATTTAGTTAGGAACTTCCCTGCTTAAGCAAGACTGCAGCTCAGAGACTAAATAAATATTACTGTTACAGCTGGACTAATAACTCACAGAGAGCTGTGCTTTAACAAATAAATTCATAAACATGGGGGCTCCGCCCTTGGCTGCAGCACAGACCTTTGACACTAATATTTGCCGGCCAGCATCGAGAAATATACGATTAATTTCCTGCCGGCCGGCCACACCACGTCTAACAACTAAATTTCCACGCTGCCTGCGCCAAATTTATTCCCAAACGCTGCCGAGAGAGAAGAGAAAGAGAGATAAGTTATGGAAATGCATTCGGGAGACCTCGCGCAATTTATGCAAAGCGCCGTGGCTATGGATGCTGCAGCCGGGGACGGTGACGTCACGCAAGCACTGATCACAATCATCGCGGCGTGCATTATTACTGCACGCATGCAGACACAGTACATGCGCATTCATTGGCGCGAGCGATATGAAACAGCCACTAAAATAACTAACCTCCCCCGCTCTGGCGATTCGGAACAAAAGCGACTTTGATAAGCGCGCACAATGCGGCCCCAGATTAGCCCCTCTTTGTCCAGGAGTAATTCTTCGATGGACCCGTTATGGGATCGTGCCGTGTGCTTCACATGAAAGCTTTTCCAGAAAAAAGGGAAATAAGATTTTTTTAAATTTTAACCAAAGACAACAGCTTATTAATATATATTATAGTATTCTTTTTAACGTTTCTGCGAACATTGACCTTCAAATCATAAAAAATATATTTCACTTGTAATTTCTGTCTGATTAATCCATATATTTTAATTTTTTAACTTATTGCAACACAAGCATTATTTTTGTAAGTTAGCTATTTCATAACAGAAAAAAAATATAAGACAATACAAGTAATATTATAAACAGCAAACAAGTATACACAAAACGATTTAATTTTTAAGCTAATGCTAAAAAATTGGTTATGTTCAAATTGAATTTATTTCTTTTTATATTTATGACACGTTTTTTAATTCTAATGATATTAAAGTGTTATATTTTTCCATCATCCAAACTTTGAAACTTATGATTTAATTAAGGTTCTTAGATCTTGATTTTCTTGACTTTAAATATTTTTAAAATAATATGACTTGTTTGGAGAAATAAAAACGAATTGAATTGAATTGTATAAATCTACAACGTGATTTAATAAAACCATTGAATTCGGAAAATTATTACGCTTCTCTTGTCTAGTCAATTCTTATTATCCTCTTAATCTTGACCCTCTAGACCCTATTCATTTTTTTCAACTAGCTTGTGCAATGCGATAGCTATATACGGTTTCCCGCTTCCTTATGACTTTTGTTATCTTAACTTTATGATGATTGCTGTTGCAATATTTCGCTCTGACAGCGCATTTTCTTACAATAATTAGTATGTATGTATCCTTGGATTTTTTCGCAACAATTGTTGAACGATTTTTACAGCACTCAATAATACATTATGTTTCATTGTGAGAAGTTAATGGGGAATGGTGCTGCTCCAGCGATTTATTGTGTTTTTGACTCGGTTGAGAATATATGTACAGCCAAGAATACTTTTTATGTTATTATTAAAAAAAAAAATATCTAGAAACTCCAAAACTCAGCAAATTTGAGAGAAACGCCAAAATATCAAAATCTTCTCCATTTGGAGCAATTGCATTCAATTGTGAAAAATCGTCCTCGTTGTCAATTTTACGTCTGTTTATGACAGTGTTGTCCATTTGAACGCAGTGCATGATTTTTACACGCATGCCACACTCTTTTATTGCTGTGTGCAGCCCATCGTTACAAATTTACCTGTAGAGCGGAGGTGATATAATTCGCGTGTTATTTTTGCAGCGCGCCCCAAGCTGAATTGTGTCATCGGTGTGATGAGCGCCAGAGCGCGAGGTGCGAAAAGAAAACAAGCAAATCGTCAAACGCACGCCTGATCCCTTTTGCGCGGCGCGGCGCCGAAATGCAAAAGCAAAAGAACGCGCGCGCGGACAATTGTGCAAACACAAACACGCGCATCAAAACCACTGGGTGGATGGATGTGTGTCACAACGGTAATTTTACGCATCGCCGATTCACTTTTTACTCGCGTCGGCCGGGCACTGCAGCAGCGCCGGCTGCTTTTCGATTTGCAGGGTTTATCTGCTCTGCTCTGCTGTGTGTGTGTGCTTTTTGTGTGCTGCTGTGTAATGCCTCTCGCATTTTATTTTATTCGCGGCTGCCGGATTTTGTGTTTGTGGACGCGCGGCGGTGTCATTTCCAGTGTGCCACCCAGCTCGATCGCCCCGCCGACCGACCCGGCCGGGATTAAAGAGAGCGACACATTCACAAACCGCCTCTTGCCGAACCCACCGCTGCTGCGTTGTTATTATTATCGTGATATTGTGTGGGCTATGCTTTATATATTCCTATAGTTCCACTCGCGCGCTGCGCGTTCACTCTACAAGTTTATTGTCACCCTCGAAATGTGCACTCGGCTGTGCGTTGGGAGGTCTCTCCTTTGTCCATTGATCAAAACTATATTATGCTTTTTTGTGAGCCAATTCAGACTGCAATTTTTCTTAGTATTTAAAACTTAACGCTCCAATTAATAAAAATGCACGGTAGTCCTCAGTTAGTAAACACGTTTATTTTCGTTTGTTTGAAATAAAAACCGAGAGAGAACTTTTAAAATCAACCCCTTTCAAGATATTGATTTCAGGATAAAGGGATGTTTCGTCTAAACAGCTTTTTGCTTAAATATAATAAGTTTGCGATTGGAATCTGCCCCAATGGCAAGCTATATGCACAGCTGGACCAAAGTGAATGAATATAAAATTAACAGTCTTGTCGATTTTCTGCATCGTTTGAAACCAGCAATATAGAGAGATTTGCAACAAAGAAACTACTTCAACCAAAACCGGTTTAAAATTTAATATATATCTTGTTTTTACACCATATTTTCTTTGTAATCCGTGCAAAGTATTAACCACCAAAACAATTTTTATCCTTCTATGCAATGAGTTTCCCAATGGTTTACATATTTTAGGAGGTAGAAAGTAGGAAATTGTTTTTTAAGTAATTTAATTAATTTACTCACTTTTTGTGGATTTCACTTGAGTGCGACAGATTCTAAGAGCAAAATTTTGGTGATTAATTAATATCTCGTGCAAGAGTAATAGCTGATACGACCGCTCAGACCTCATCAGCTGTAAATTAATTTCTCTGCGGAAAATTTGAAATTCATTGGTCGCTGAAAACAACTATAAACTGCACTCATATAATTTTGAACATAATAAAAGGGGAAGAACAGATGAAAACTTGTCAAACTCTTCCAATCCCTCTTACTAAAAAGCACAATCCCAAAAAAATAACGCAGACCATATTTTCAAATATAAATTTCCCTGCTATGCCGCCCATCCTATCAATAAAATCCGCACAGAGTATAGATTAGAGCCAATTCAATTTTAGATTAAAATGGAATTATAGCTCCATTTAACTGTCATGAAAACAAAACTGATCAAGTTTTAATTTTCCTTTATTTGCCTAGAATCACCTGGTAAACAGATTTAACTCTTGAACATTCATCTCATTCAGGAATCTTTCAATTTATGTCAATCAGGTTTTTGCTCTTTTGAACCATCACTGTAATAATATCCATTTCCGTATGAGTGAAGCTGATTCGAATTTCAAATTTCAGAGAAAGAGTAAGTCTCCATTCATC
Organism: Cloeon dipterum; assembly: GCF_949628265.1. Lineage (NCBI taxonomy): Eukaryota > Metazoa > Arthropoda > Insecta > Ephemeroptera > Baetidae > Cloeon > Cloeon dipterum. The sequence continues at coordinate 8,431,672 of NC_088790.1, read as the reverse complement.
CTGAGCCTGGAGGTCGGATAAAGTTTCCCATTGAGCGCGGAGATGGAGGAGAGACGCACGCGGCCGGGCTCCTTGGTTTTCTTTTCTCATTTCCATGATGCTCTTTGGCTAATTCGGTGTGACAACAATGCGAGTGCAGTGTTCAGATAATTGAAGATTAGACGTGCGAGAGCTGGCGGGCGGGCGGGCGGGAGCGATTTGTGTGTGCTCAGGATCAGTTTCAATGTTTTGAGAAGCACAAGCGGCTTTTGTTCCCCCCGAGCGGCGTGGCTCTGATATTGGAGACACCTCTGAATGAATACGCCGCCACTGCTGGTTTTGCTCGTGGCTTTTTCCCTGTTGACTCAACGCACACACACACACACACACACACACACACGTACCCCCCAAGCCCCCGTCCTGCTCTTGTTCTGGCGACGCGAATGCAAAACCACTTACTTATCACTGACCACTCACTCACTCTCACTGCATGTTTGCCGCCGGTCTTCTTCGCTCTCTACAGCAGCGAGTAAAGCTGTTTGACCGGCTGCAAAATCGTGATTCTCCATCCATCCTGCTGTCGCGCGAGCATGCTGCAAACCCTTTCGCGGCAGCAGATGTTGTGTCTTTTGCAACATGTGATATTGTGCTGGCTGGCTTAACAGATGTAATGATGGTTAGATAGCTTCAATAAAATTTATTTTTACATGGAGTAACAATAATTGGCACGCTTAAAAAACTTGACTCAGTAGTTAAATAAATGGAGAATTCTCTAAGACTATCAAAAATTCTATTAGCAAAAGAAACGATTTAATTTGATATGTTTGAACGAATATACAAGTTTTTATTAAAATATTCATCCTCTTAGGGCGGAATGTAATATCTCCTTCAGTTACTATTTTTTCAGATTTATTTACAAAATTTAAATCATTTATTTATCCGATTTTCATTTTATTCGGGAAGGCATCCACATGCAATACAAAGTGGCAGTATGGAATATTACAAAATCTAGAAATTATTATTATAATCAGGTTTGTGTTGCATGTGAATGCCTTTCTAGTTAAGTGTAAGTGCGAATTTATTTTGATAAAAAGGAATTGCAGAGAAATGTTGGTTTTCATATAACTATAGCATTTAAATGAGAATCTCAATTTCCGTCTTCAAGGCTCTCGAAAAGCTGAAATTTCTAATAGCTTAAAGTTCGGTTATCATGAGTAGCATGAAATTCATTTAAATAAGGTGGTCCAAACACTTTCAAATCAATCGTAGCCTTCCCCTTGCAACACCAGTAGAATACTTAGCCAAGGTCATCTCTAATGTTCCGATTAAAGACAAAGGCAAAAGTGAATTTGAATTCCAAGAATCGCAATCTCCGGGCGTGATATTTCGATTATCATCGGCGCGAACCGCCAGCGGCTGCCGCGACGGAGAAGAAGGTTTCATTTCGTAAAATGTATTGACAGCTGCCTGCTCGGCAGAAAACACAATCACGTATCGGGATGTCCAGCTTGTATCCTTATAACACGTAGCCAGGCCAAGTGCGCGCGGCGTGTGTTGCAATATTATTTTGACCCAGCTCTGCCGCGCGCTATCTCGGTTTGATCTCTCCAGCAGGGAGGTCGCGCCGCCACCAGAGAATAAAAATTCTGTCAGCACCTGGGCGGATTTGTTTTTTATTGTCTGCTCTCGAATGCTGTGGCGCGAGGAAAATACGCGAAAAGGCAGCTGTAAATAAGTCAGGAGGAGAGATGCTGCGATAAGGGTTGTTGCGCCCGGATTTTCCCTGCGATAAAGCAAATAATCCATCTCAACTGCTTTAAAAGGCCCAAAATCAAATTTAGACTTACCAATAACTTTATAGGGCTTAGAACTTGAAACGGGGGTTTTCAGGATACGGTAAACTATTTCCGTTAGCCTTTTTTCGAGCACAAAAGTTATCAGTTTTGACTGTATTTTTAGCATCACTAAAGTATAATATTCGGTTTCTACGCTTGAAAGCTTCAACGGTCATTTTACTGGAAAAAACTTTCAATTTTGTATTTTTTTCCAATTGGTCCATTTTTAACAATGAATCTGGATTTTAGATTGTTTTATAATAAAGAAAACAAATTAAGCGCAATTTTTCTACTCATTTCAGTGTATAGTATCTTCCTGCGCTTATTGGGATTAGCATGATATTCTGATATTTAATTTTAGTGGGACATATTTTTTGAAAACTATTATAGAAAAGAGAACAGAGTTTTCTGTAAAACAAATGGTAGAGGTTAATTAATTTAAAATTTAATTATACTTGAAACAATTTTCTCCGCTAGATGTAGGAATTTTGTCCCAAGGAATATAAATGGGCTAAAAATTTATTTAACAATCGCCATTAAAAAGCATTTCAGTCTGGAAAATAAATCATAAACTATTTTTGCACTGAGAAGTTACAGCTTACATAAGTAAATCAACCTTTGGTCATTTTAACACCAAACATAAAAATAAATTAAATGATTTTACGCCTGCCTTTTGCTGAATAGGGGAATTTTAGGACAAATAAGTTTTATTATAAATTTGCAAAAAAAAATGCAAATTATTCCAGCTCATTCGGTGGTCCTAAAATGGATGAATAAACTGAATTGAAAATGAAAGAAGTTCCGAAAAATTGTCAATGATCTCAATTTAACAATCTTTTTAATACAAAAATTCTAGTTTCGATCAAGGGTTTTTATTATCTGTGTAGGATTTGCAATTCATTTTAAAAGAAACGCTTCTGATAATCATCTCTTTAACAATCTGCTAGCCATCAAACTTTATAAAACGGGTTGTTGTATATTATTAAAGATCGAAAGGGCCATTTTATAATGACTTGCAGATATCGCACTTTTTATGCGGTGACCGAGGAAGAGTGCTGCACTTGTCTTGTCTTATTCTTCTGCGGCTGACAATGGCCGATCAGAAGAATACAAAAAGAATACATTACTTTCACCCTATCGATGCGTCCGCGTCCAGTCGCGGCCATTTATCCCGGCAGCGAGCATAATAGAGTTTGAGTCTCGTCACCGTTCGCTCCATTACAAGTTGGCCGAGCTGCAGCCAAGAAAGAATATCCATTCGACAGGTTACAAAGTTGTTGTTGGAAACTATTAATCACTCCGCGCGGCCAACTCTCAATAGCAGCAGTCAAAACTCTAGCTTTTGAATATATACATACACCCTTTCAACGCTAACACGGCACTCACTAAATTTATGAACTGAATTTGGTCCGATCATTACTTTGTGAAGAATTTAATAAATATTTAAAAAAGGAAAATTTCATCTCTGCTATTTGTGTCAAATAATAATTGTGTAAAGTTGATTATAATCATCGGTAAAATACATCAACTAAACATGACCTTGTTTTTTTGCATAACAACTATATTCCTCAATCCCCTCCAATATGGTGGCAAATTTAATATGATAGATTTTAAATGTTTCTATATATTATAGTTTATGTGTATAGAATGGGTGTTTTTTACTAACAATAAACTAGCCCGTTGGCTCGCATTGTTAAGGCACTCTCAGGAGTGTCAAAGCAATGTGAGGTATTTGAGCAGTTGGGAGATCTAATACTGGCTACCCAATGTCAGAAATGGCAAAAAGTGGTTAGTTTAGTGACTCGAAATGCTCAAATTGCTCAACGGGCTGGGAGGCGCACCGGCGCCGACTCGCTACTTGCTGGTTTGCACCTTTCCAGCATGCGTGATTTGGCTTCACGGGACAAATGTCTAGCGTTTCAAAAAAAAGTCCTCGGTGCGGAGGCAAGTGGCCCTTGAGTGGGCTGGGTCCCTGTGCGGCCTGGTGCGCCCATGTTATCCGTTCGCGGTGTTATTGGGACCCGGGTTTCAGCATTCGTGCTAGTATCCCGGTCCTCGGACAAGGATAAAAAAGCAAAAAAAAAATAAGAACAAATATTTCAACTTCTTTTGAATACTGGAGCAGGAATTGAACATACATATTAAATTTTGACTCTCGATTTTGTTTGACAGCCTGGTTTTTTTCTAAAAGTTTATTTTAATAAAATGCTTAGAACAAAAAGGTGATTTTAAAAATTGAATCAATTTAACCCTCTGCTGTATCTGACGGATGGAATAAAAATTTGGTTAAGAGATTAATTTAATTCTTTAACCATTGAATAAAGTTGGCATTTGTTAAAACTAACCTATATAAAAAACATTTCTGAGTTTGACTGCTATTTTTAAAATCACGGCATTCTTGAAGGATGAAAGGAAAAATCGGTTCCCACGTTGTATATCAGCCTTTTTTAATTACGTTCTGATAATGATATTCGAAAAGGGTCCGGTGGCAGAGGCGGGGAGATTGAAGATCGACGTGTCGTGACACTTTGCAAATGGACACACGAAATACACGTCTTGCCGGCGATCTTTTCTCTTTTCGGCGTGGCGAACACGCGGCCTTTGAAATGCCTTCAGCGTGACTGTGCACAATCTTTTCAGCACCTCTCTGCACGACCATTGTTGTGTATTATTATGCATGTATATAGATTTTGTTACATGATGGGAGGCTCTGGGTGAACAACACATTTCCTTTGATAACCATCTTACCTGCTACAGCCGAAAAGCTGCGAAACCGGCTCTTTCGAAAGGACGGCCTGACTGCGATTTTCGCGATGGCGCCGCAGCGTTCAACACGCATCCCGCTTGTCCTTGGTGACCAAAACATTGCCTCTTTATTACACCGTTCTTGTGATGGTGGGGTGTACTACCGAAAAGAATGGATTAAAGCCAACAATAAAAGCAAAATTTCAATTTCAATTTGATTTATCAATTCCTTCAATTTAAAAAAAAATGAAACACGCAGTCTTTATTCTTTAAAACGATTTATTTGTTCTTATTTGATTTAAAATACAAATGCCTTAAATGGTTTCTATGCAGTATTTTAGGTTTTTGAATATCAACAAATATTTAATCAAACAATATAACTTTGAGGCGTTGTGAAATACTGAAATTTACCGGCTATATACATTCACTTAATTTTCGTTAATATTTTTCAAAGTGAATTCCATAGTTCATTTAAGTCGCTTTTTTAACTGTTCTCCAACCATTTTTCTTCATTTCTTTTTAGATTCTCGCTCATTATTCTACTCGGATTTGTTTTATTTTTAAGTTTATTCACAATTAAAACCCATACATATTTGTAAATAAATTACAGCAATGACTTTTGATTTGTACGCACAAGCCTTAAGCTGCTGTATTTATTAAGTTTTGTTGACTCGTTAAAATTAATGTAATGCATCAATGCAGCGATTCCAATTCCTTCGCCTGACGGTTTGAAGTCCCAATAGTTCAGCAACCGCAAAAACGGCATTTTTCATCACAGACACGTAAACGCCGCTGAAATGCGGTGCCTATAATTTTGTGGCGGCTAGCATCGAGTGTTTGGATGTGTACGGCCGCGATGAAAAGCGTGGAAAATCGGGACGGAGCCGCGGCGGGCAGCCGGACAAAGGAGTCGGCCACCGAACACAAAAACCCCAGACTGCGAGCAACAAACGATAAACTATAGTGCGAGTAATAAACAAAACGTAAAAAAGGCAGCGAGTGTGAGGCCAGCAAAAAGCGATATAGTTTCGTAGTACAACGTAGTATGAGTGAGTGATTTTTGGGAGTGGAATGGAAGAGACGACAGCACGCGCTCCAGGCAAACAAGCTGCATCAAAAACGCCTTGCATGGAATGAATAATAGTTAAAAATATTTCTCAGTAGGCCAAAATTCGCCGTGGTAGCGGCATTTATCAGTATCCTCTCTAAATAAAATATAAATTCGAGTGTTGCAAAAATAGTTGTACAATTGAGGAAAAAATATAATTCAACCCATTATCTTTGTTTGGCAATCTCTACTGCAAGCCAAAGCAAATTCTAATCAAACTGAAAATTAAAATAAATTATGTTTTACAAACAAATTGTTCAATATTATGTATTTATGGCTACAAATTGTTATTTTATCATTTTAAGGGTGACAATTGAATATTATTTGAATTGTTGGATGCAATAAGCGGTTGATCGATAAACAATTTGTTCTACAATTTGCAACAGTAAGAAAGGACCTTGCTATACAGTAAAAATTCGAATTTTTCAAATTTTCTCCAAAATTGACAGCGCTTGACTACATTTTCTTTGCAGATTTCGAGATCAGTCCAAAAGCGTGTGAAACCTTTTAGGGAAATTCTTTAATGTGTGATAAAATACGATTTCAAATAAGAAGACAGTCCTCACCATCAGAAAAGCATGCTAACTATGCAGTCACTTTTCTCAAAAATGTACAGTGCTTCTTAGGTCAAAATTTTGGCTTCATAACTGATTCCTAAGGGATGGGTTTACGTATAGCAACAAGGATTTTCCAGGATTTTGCAGTATCAATCCTCTTTAAAGTTGAGTTTGCACAGTTTTAACAAAGATTTGCGTTCAAAAATTACCCTGTCGTAAACTAAACAATCACTTGAGGAAACAAAAATAATTAAAAATCAATTAACCTTCAAAAGGGTCCAAATTCAGATTTTCTCACTCACTCAAGTCACCCAATTATTCCGAACGAAAAAGCGCTGTTGAGACTGCGTCCCTGCTTTTGGCACTTTTTCCGCGGCGAGAGGGTGTTGATTTACCTCGAGCGCTAATTAATTGCCAAGAGCGATGTTGACACAATAAAAATTCCAGCTGGATGCGTGCCGGCCGCCGGCATAATTGAGCCAAGATAAAGTGCGTGTATGCCGTTGTCGTCCTAGTTTTATATACACACATTCGCACTTTATATGTATATAGATGGACGGAGGCACCGCGTGCTGTGCACACACAATGTCAAATCCGGCGAGCCGAGGGAAAAGCAAGCGTGTGCGGCACAAAAGCAAACACCATCACCCATCCAACACCAGCCGGCTCTTTACAACCCCAATTAATTAGAAAGAAAATTTACACGTACGGACGGTGGAAAAAGAGGGAAAGCTGCAGGAGCGCGCGCTTAAGGCCGCTATATGTGCTGGAAAATAGGATTATGACGTGTGCATGTTTTGTTTGCGGCCGCTTACCAAGGACTCGCGCTTCGTGTGCCATTGCTGCCTGGAAGTTTTGAAATTAACAACATGAAGTGATGCTCTTTAGTTGAGAGGATATAGTATTGCTGGTAATGCAGGTGACAACTTTTCAAGCACAAGAAATAAATCCCGTTAATTCCTTAGCTACAGAAAAAATATATAATGCAGCTAAACTAACATTAAGGTTTTAAGTCTTAAGTTTGCAAATTTAAATTTAACAGTGTTCGAAACAGAAAAATCCCTATTTAGAATTAAATTATACTAATTTCTAAAATTAATCAATTACTAATCTCTTCGCTTTTCTCTCTTTTCCTTCCACCCCCCCTCAAATAGTACCATCCCTCTAAAAGTGATTTTATCGTCTTAAAAATTATCGTCTTTAAAAAACTATTCCTTTTTATATTTTTAATTTGATGAAGGAATGAGGAGTATGTCTTGATTGAAATGACAAAATAAAGTTATCATAAAAAACGACAAGGGAAAGAAACGTTATATATTTGGAAATTTGATGGGCATTTTCTTTTAATATCTTTTCTCTTTTTCACTCCGCCTTTTTTCAGTTAAGGATGCATATTATTATGCGTGTCTATTCTCACGATTCTCACTTTGAAAAAAATTTCGGATTGATTTCCAAGAGCGAGGCAAACCGAAACTTCCCAAATCTGAGAATTTATGTGCTTGAAGACATAAACCACTAAAACGATCCCAAAAGTCAAGGCAGACCTAAAAAAACAGCGTGAACTTTTAATTCCCTTAAAAACGTAAAGAGCTAATATTTGCCGCTTATATATATATATATATATATATATATATATATATATATATATATATATATATATATATATATATATAATATTAATGAAGTCTTTTACTAAAATTCCAGATGTATCAACTTCAATTCCTGACATATTATGTTACCTGCAATATGAATTCGTGCTCAAACAAACTCTCCTGTAAATTATGCTCTGAACTCTAATCATAAATTCATATATATTTTATTTTCTTTCAAGTTCCGGATCGTGCTTCAATTTTGCTGTAAAACTACGCTACTTTTTCAATGGGAGCAATTTTCTGCTCTTTGAAAAACGGTCGGGAAATTGATCATCTGGAGCAAATTGCGCTCGTTCGACTTCTCTTTGTACGATGCATTTAGAACGTGCATGAATTTGCGCGCCGTATACATGAGAGCGAGATGAGTTGGCGGATCGTGTATATGTACATATTGAGCGCGCTGTGCACTGCAGCAAAATGAACGAATCTCGTTTAATGTTCGCTCTCGGTTCCGATTTTAATTTAAAAGGCTTCTCTTTGCGAAAGCCATCTTTTGTGTGCAAACGGTAGAGGGTCGAACCAAAAAGTAAATAACAATTTCTCAGCGCACTGGTATAAAGAGAAGCTGCTGGAAAATCAATCGAGAGCCCTAGCAATAGTGTATCAGAGGGCTACATTCGTGCGCGCGCGGCTTCAAAGCAGAAATTTCCGCCACTTTTTATATTTTGTGTCAAAAGCACGTCAATTGCGGTTGATTGTTTTTGCCTTTATTTGCTGCTGCTGCTGCTGCGTTGGAGGAGATCTCTCTCTCTCCACGCAGAGCGTTTTGCCATACACGCGCACAAACACACACACACACACAGCAAGCCGCGTGCTCTATACTGCGCGTTTCGTATATTTATTTATCGCAGCAATAGCGCACCAACCGACTCCCCCAGCGGAGCAGAGAAATCTAAAAAGTTTGCGCAAACACGTTTAATGGGGCCCTTTGATCTCGGTCTCAATCGCTCTTTGATGAGAGAAGCCATTTATGTTGTTGCTTTTATATTTGTTCTGACAGACAAAGCGGAAAGTGTGTATGTGTGCTAGCACGCATATTTCAAGTTTTCCTAATATGTTCCGGAGTAAAGTTTTAAAATTTGGCAGCCACCTGCAGCAGCTATCACAGTTATGCTCATATTTCGCATTTTGCTTTACATCGAATCTTGCAATCAATTGAAAACTTAATGTTTACATACAAAATCAGCTGCCGAGTCTTGAGATATTTAATCAATCAATTTGTTTATTAAACACAAGTTAGTGTACAACAGATTCTATTAAGTAACAAAATATAAGGTCAGTCATTTGACTTGATTGATTGATTGATATATTTAATTTATATATATTTCATTGATTTTTAGATATTCGTTCCGAAAAGACTCTTAAAATCATCACTTTCACTTACAACTTTGAGGCTGCGTGTTTCAGTTAATCTTCCACGGAAATTAATTTTGGACAACTTGTTACAGTCAAGTCTTGTTATATAGATAAAAATAACATATATAAGTAATTATTAACATACTCGTTTTAATATAAGTTTTTTATACTATTATGTATGTTACAACACTTATGTTAGCCTATTAAAACGATATGTACTTGAAATAATACGTGGAGGGACGTCATTCTTGCAGCGGCTATCAAGAATATCATATGAAAGTGAGCTTCCTATCTATACATTGCTATCGTGAAACGCTAAACAAAGTTGCACTATCTTCTGTAATTACACTTCTGAAACACAACTAAAAGTGCCTCTCAATGTTTATGAGTAGTTGTTAGTGATTGGCTATGGTAAAAAGGGCATTTGTGGAAAATATCCACTGCTGCTGCACACAGGAGAAGTCTCATTTTTCCTCCCTTTTTCTTTGCCGTGCGCTGCAGGCACGGAAAATACACACAATAGTGCGGAGAGAGCGGCGTGGGTGAGAGAGGAAAAATTGCGAGCGCCGCGCGACCTGACACTCTCTACTCGCGCCCGAGAGGAAAAGAACTCCGCGGACGCGGGCGTAGGGACGACGGAACGGGCGAGGGACGCCGGCCGGGGGCGAATCTGTGTTGGGGCTGCTTCACAGCAAGGAAGAGAGCAAGCTCTCTTCTATTATTTTCTTAACAAATGAGATATCGACCCGGCGCACACCTCCCTTCCTCGCCGACCGAGCTACGCCGCTTGTCTTTTTCCTTTGCGTTTTCTCTTTTTTGCATTTTCCCGCCTTTAGGAAGGAAAGTTGCGCTAGAAATTCAGTACATACAAATTTGTCACGTTTCCATGGCAGTGTCTACCCTTTGCTAAAAAGGAACTGTGTTGAGTAGCAAATTGGAGGCATTTTCCAAGCACTTTTAAATCAATTCCGCACATTGGATTTGTGCCACAATTTTAAACTATTTTTTATGAAACGCTAATATGTGTTTAAGTTTTTCTTCACGAAGGAGCCAATTAGTAGAGATATCAAACATACATTACTGAGATATAATCAGTTAGATCTTTTTATAACAAATTTTCTGTCCTATAAATTGTGTATCCTAGTTAACAGTTTAAAATAATACTTTTTTCTGTTGAAAGTTAAATTAAAATTTCAACGGTATACAAATCTTGAACCAACTTTAAAAAGCCTAAACTCCACTGAATTTGTTATTAAAAGATTTATGTACGCGCATCACGAATCATTGTTTACATCACTCTACAGAAAAAAACAATGTTTTCCTCAGCAATCACTGATTTCACGAATATTTACGTAAATTTTTCCTTTCAACATTTTTCTGTTCCGCTGTTCTCCTTTCAAACTATCATTGTCCCACTTCTTTATTCAACTCAGTTAATTTTCAAGCACTGCAGTGGAGCAAGCTGCATCATTCTGAGCGTCATCCTCAGCATTTATAAATTCCCGACGCGCGTGCTGCATTTCAACTTCTTCTCTTTCAAGCCCGAAAATAGTTTCTTACACTGCTCGGCTAGAAATTTTATTCAATTGGATGCAAAATGGTGGAGAAAAAAAAGCTCTCGTTCTTTTTCTCTCTCGCGAGGGTTGCGTCGTGCAGGAAGTATATATATGCGGCAAGGGGAACACGCGCGCGCTCTTATCTGCCTCAGACAGATCCCCCGCGTAATAATATTCGGCTGCTGCATCTCCACCGAGCGAGAAACGGAATTGCAGCTATTGAGGAATTATTGAGAGAGCTTCAGAAACGCTTCCAACCTGAAATATGGTATAGTAGAACTTTTTCCAGGAAAATATGTTCTTTTCTTCAATGCGTTTGTATGATTGAAATTGTTAGAAAAGAGATCTGGTCCACTTTGAGGGTTTTCTATTTCCCCATTTTCAAAGAGGAAACTTTTATCGATTGAGTGAAGCCTGTTAAATAAGAATTTTTTATTGCTAAAGGTTTATTTTTGCCAGCGAAACTTTCCAATTTGCAAAGCACACAAAGAAAAACTTGTTGGAGGAAAGCAGCGGTAGCCAAACTTTTCATAATTCAATCGTGAAACTTTGCCAATAACACGACCCTTATTTGGCTTGCAAAAACTTTATCTGTTGTGCACTCGATTGAGTGGAAACTTTTCATTGTTTACTCTATGCCTGCCATTCTGCGCGAACACTTTCCTCACGGAGCGAATAAAAAAAGAAACAGACGCTCGAGAAGGTTACGCAATCACTTGCAGAAACTTCGGACAAAACTAATTCCGTTGGTTTTCACACACAAACAATTTTTCGTCAACTCGAATCATGAACTACAAGGTAAAAGGTATGGAGTAAGTTCTGGACCGAGCAGTAGCGAATGTTCCGCCATTGGTCGCAGCGTCAAGTGCTCTGCGGGTTGCAGACGTGGGAAGCAGCGCGCATGCCGCTCGCCACAACTTCTCATCTTGCCACTGGGAAAGAGATCCGCCTTCATACACACGGGACCAACCTGATGCACACGATGACTCGCGTGCTCTTTAATGTGGGATTTAGAATAATTGAAAAATAAATAGAAATTGAAGATGAAATATAAAAATGTTGCACTTATTTGTGCTCCTGTGTGATGATTAATTATTTTTAATTATTATTTTTATATCAGTTCACCTCTTTTGAGAATGCCAACCGGTCGGCTCGCATTTTTAAGGCATTCTTAGGAGTTTCAAAGTAATTGGAGATAATTAAGCATTTCGGGGATCTATCACTGATTGCCCAATGTCAGAGATACATATGGCTGTAAATGTGTTTAAGTTTAGTGACTCAAAATTCTCCAAAAGCTAAACGGGGTGGAAGGCGTACCAGCACAGACTCGCCACTTTGCTGGTTTTCGCACATTTCCAAAGGCTTTCAATAAAGAAAAAACTTTCAAGATTAAGCCGAATAAATTTCCAGGATATTTGGCATATTCTCATTTACAACTTTTCTTTGGTTCTTCAATCATCCTCTACGTTTAATAAAATTAAAGTTTTAGCCTCATTTAACAAAAACCTTCACTGTCCTGTAAGATTCTCTCTTATACTTTGAGCCATCGTTGAATTTTTAACACGAACATTTAAAAAATTACAAACGTTTGTGGAAAGATTGAAACGCTCAATTACTTTCTCGTAAAGTGTCGTCCCGAAGCAGCGCCGATTTTTAAAAGTGACGGAAGGGTTGCTGGCTGTGACTGCGTGCACGGCTGGATGCTGCGAAAAGATGACGATAAAAATATCAGGGCGGCGTAACTGCGTTTCCCGGTTAATTTCCTGGAGGGAGCGCAAGCTATTTCCTTTTTGTGACGACGTCGAATTCCTCCGGCTGCACCGAGAAATTCTCTCTGGCTGCTCGGCGTACGCCCTCACGCGCGCGCGTATTATGTGTGCATGGGAAGCGTTATTATTTAAGCCTTTCTACTCTCTCCTCTCTAACTCACGTTTTATCTGTGAAAAGTTAACAACTCGCGCATCAGCCAAAGAGAAAGAGGCTTTGTTTCGTTTTATTTCCGCTCGCACTCACACACCATCAGGCGTCAAAACAGACACACACCATTGCGAAACGCGCGCGACTGCCGCGTTTTATCTATCCGCCGAAATGATGTGTGCGCCAGCACAAAAATGGCAGGCATTATAATTCATGCGCCTTGCGCCCGGCAACTCCCTCCCGCTGCAAATAAATAACTCGGAGAATACCTTCGCTTTATTCTAATATTACCACGTTATTTTTTCTTCTCGAGAGAGCAGAAGCAGTTAATAACGAACGCAAGAGCAGCAGCAGCAGCAACACCGGCTTTTTATTAGCGCGAGCAGGCGTTTTAAAAGGTGTCGGCTCGGAAAAAATTAGGGGCGGATCGCACGAGTGTAACTCATTCTCCAAGATAAATTTTTAAACGAAAGCTGTTTAAGAACCACTAAATGAAAATTTTAGTTACTATACATATCTATAAAAACAACCCCAACAGCCGCAATTTCAAAGTTTAAATATGTTAATTGGATTTAAGGTATAAGATTAAATTTTGAAAAATATACCAATTTTGCAGTGAATATCGAAATCAAATCTATAATATCTATTCTGTAACTCATCAATATACGCAATAGCTAAATTTAAATTGAAAAAAGCTGAAATATCGCAAATAATCAAAATCGCAAACATCATATTTGTACAATTTAAAATAATTATTAATGTTTATAGCTTTCTGCTATTATCAATTGTTAATATTTTAGTACCTAAAACATTTTTCTTGCTTTACAATGAGTCTCTTTCCTCATAAACGAGTACATGAAAACTCATTATTCAGTTGATACAGTTGATATAATCCACGGTCATCACATCAACGAAAATTTGGTACACAAATGAAGTTGTCCACGGATGTGAACTTGGCACATAACAGAGCCGCATATGAGCGCCGGCGAGCCAAACACACACACAGCACGCGGGGAGCACAGCACAGTCAGAAGCAAGGGCAACAATTAATGAAGCAATCTAAATGCATGATCGGGCGATATATCCGTCATTAATCAGCAGCCATCCGAGCGAGCCGCCACGGTAAAACACTAGGAATATCAAGTCTGCACCTCTGCTGATGATGCTGTGCCGCGCGTATGATGCTTATAAATAAATAAATAAACACAGTGTTTAGACGCGCGCGAGAGAGCGAGAGAGAGCAGTGCATCATCTTTTATAAGTATTATTCGGCCGGGCCAAATTTATGGTGCGCACTTTTGTTTTATGGCCCCCGTGGGCAGAGCCACCGAATAATATTGCCGCGCTCTCGGACCGAATTTAATTAAAATCAGCTCCATTCATTTTTCCCCGCTCCATTTGACAGAGAAAGAGAGAGAGAGAGAGAGAGAGAGAGAGAGAGAGAGAGAGGCAGGAAGGGACGGATACGGTTTTAGCCTAAACTTGTTATTAAGCGTGTGTAGCTATCGATGGGAAAATTATTTTCGTGCAGGTAATTTTTACCCGTTCGTAATTCTTGGCACGTACTATGCTCGTCAATGAACTGCAAAACGATCAGCCGCTGCCTTCCCTTCTATAAACAGTCAATTTATTCCGAACTAAAAAAAATATATATCGATTCATCAATTTTTTCGCGCAAAATTAAAAAACGCTGCACTCTTTTGAAGAGGAGAACAATAAGTATATTTTACTATGGAGTCAGAAAAAGGGTTCAATTTCTTTTCAATATGATTTAATTAAAAATTATAACGGTATCTGCACGTCAGTATGAAGTTTGTTCTAGGACAAAACCAAAGAATTAAATGTTATGCAAATCCTTGAATTAAGCTGATAATTATTTGTGTACAAAAAACGTGCTAACATCTGTAAATTTATTTTTACTATTTCATAATAAGGTTTTAAACCATTTAAACAATATTTTTCATTTCTCCTTTCATTAATAAAGCGCGGCTTGTCCTCATTGTTAACTTTGAATGCAAACGTGCGGGTTAATTTGCTTCTAAGGGGGTAACTAACTTATCAGCACTTTGCTCTTCCGGCTCTTTCATCAGCCGCGACACATTTGCATGTAATGAAAAGGTGGAGCGGCGGCAAAAATTCAAAATACACCCTCGACCCCATTGTATGCGCAGTTTGGCGCAATTCAAAAGCGACGAAATAAGTTGAGTAAGAGCACGGATGGGCGAGTTAATCTTTGCGTCTCCTCTCTCGGCGGCGGCGGCGGCAGCGGTGCTAGAGAGTTTTATCTGCTCGTGACATGCATCCCTCCACGTCAGGCTGGTGCGTGTGTGCCGGCGAAGGGGTGGTTTTTGGGGTCCGCGCGCAGATATCAGACAAGTGCCACTCGCATTCGCGCGGCCCAATCGCCAGGAACTAATATTTTGCAGCGCGCACAAAGCAATGACGAACAACACAACAACCCCTGCCGCTGATTCGGAAAAACGAACGGAAAAATAGGCTGCGGGATAAGAGAGAACGGCCGCGATCAATTATTTTTGCTTTTGTTGTGCTTGCGGCTCATGAGGAGGGGACAAACAAATGCACTTCATACCGCCAAGCACTCACTTTGAATAATGTGGAATGCATGGAATTTAATTTATTTTCCACTGAATCCTATCGTCACCGAAATTTATACTAGCTCTGTGTATTTGGTTTATTAATCATCAATGTATTTTGTAGTATGCCTAATTTTTAATGTTGGTATTAAATAAACGCTTCTTAGTCAGGTAGTGATGAATAAATTTAAAAATATTATGAGGAATTTAAAGCAGCAAATCATAAACAAATCTGTGTTGGCCAATTCGAGCTTGAATATTAAGTATAAAAGCCTGAGAATTACTATACAACTCTAGTGTATTTAAAAATTATATGGCTCGCCAATTTTTTTAATGGCGAACGGGACGATATTTGACCTCATTCCTCTGACAAAAGTTATGCAACGAACAAATTCTATTTTTCTGCAGTTTGTCATGAAATAATTCATTTTTTTTGTAATATTTGTGTGATTCCCGCTAATAAATTGCTAATTAATACGTAACAAATTAATTGCTCCCTTTTTGTAAAGTTAAGAATTGGAAGAGGTGCGATGTACTTCAAACTACACTTTTCCAAACGACGCACGCAGGCAGAAAATTAAGTTCAAATAATTTCACACTCAAGATGATGCTGAGCAGGTTGCATACTTTCAAAAGATAACGCTCATGCAACTCTGAAAGCATTCCCCTCTTTGTTGACAGCTTGACTTTAAATTAGGATAAAATTTAATTAAAAAATTATGAATTTGTCGCTTAGTCAGGTTAATCAGGATAGAAGATAAAAATTGGAGTTGATAATAAATGCAAAGTGTGAGCTGCTCTAATTTTCAATAAAAAAATTAAAATTTCCAAATATTATTAGTTATAATATGATGCATGTTTATTGATTGTGAGCTATATTTTTCAATTGTAGAGTAGAGAGAGAGAGAGAGAGAGAGAGAGAGAGAGAGGAGATAAACAAGCTAAAATAAATATATGTATTATTATTAATGATACCAGGGCTTTCGTAAGCGCTCGACATCAACATCACATGTCACTGCGTTCCTCTTCTCAGAATTGCTGGTGATTGAAGCCGCGAGATCTCGGAAGTGACCCCCAACAAACGCTGGCCGAGTTGTAGTCTGATTACGGCATCATTTCCACGATCGATTGCTTCATTGCTGGCCGTGCGTGCGTTTCGCCGGTCACAAAACATGCTTCCGTTGTGTCCCACTTGGTAAAAAGCCGAGTCTAACGAACAGAACACGTGCAATTCTCGGTGTGCAGCGCACGAAATGAGAAGGAGATGATGATGCTGATTGTCGGGCTGTGTTTTGCTAAAATTACACGCCGCGCGCGCGGCTGCTTTTTCTCCGCTGGTAGCACGATTCTCATTTCGCTGCTCCTAAATTGCGGCCGCAGCTTTTGATAATTGTGCGCTCGGTGCTGCTTTATTATTGCGCTTTTCGCGTTGGCCCGAGATCTGGCCGGCCTGATAAAACAGAGCCCAAATATCGTACGTTAAGACTGGCTCGACCCTTTTGAAAACGAGACGCACACGCGAATCTGGAAACGGGCATATAATTGGGGGGCTGGTCCGTCAGCGAGAGAAAAATAAAACTTTAACCTGATGGTCCGTGCGTACAAAAGGATTTTTGCCACGGCAAAAGGTCAAACGAAGCGAGCAGCGGATTTTGGAGGAGATTTTTTTCCGAATTTCATCCACCGAATAAAAGGAGGACCCTTAAAAAAACTCGGCCTAAGAAAAGCGTCTTGAAATCTAATTTGCATAAACACCGTTTAATTATTTATGGGTTTCTTTTTGACAGCACCGCCCTGCTCCGTCGTCGTCATTTTCCTCTCTCCTATCTTCCCTTGGCAATTTTTAATGAGAGCAGGGGAGAAAACCAAAGCAAACAGAGCGAGGAAAAAACGCGCTCGCTCAAGGAAAAAACGTCTCCTGTGCCATTTCTCCGAGAGCCGTTCTTTTTTTCATACTCCCCTGTCTTGATAAGGGAGACATTAAATTCAGTTAGGAACCGCGCCGGTGTAATCAGCATTAGTCTCCGTCTCTTTTAATAGGCACCATTCTCATTCTTCTAGGAAAGTGGATTTGAATCTGATACTTCTTCAATTCCAACATTGGCAATAATTAAAAAAAATCACATACGCGAAGGCTATAGGAAAAATTCACCATCGCAGAAAAAAACATTTTGTTTCTTCGCAGAGGCACATTTTGTGTTTGCTCGATTTGCGAGATTTTTTGTGGGACCAGCATATAGCAAAAAACGCACACCGCTCTTCTCTCTCGTTCCTCTCTTATATTTCTCTCTCTCGTGCGCTGCTCCCGCCCGTTTGCTCTCATAGACGAGAGAGCGCGGATTTCATTTTAGATAAAAATGCTGCTGCGGTTTTATCGCTCCTTCTCCGTCTTCTCGGGGGCTACTGCTGCTTCTGCCGCGCTGCTCTTGGTGCGCGCACACACACAGACTTTTTTATTTTATTATTCGGCCGGCTATCTTGATGAATGATGCCGGATGGATTTTCTTCTGCTCCGTTCACCAGCCAGTTTGCTATATCTCCAGCACCCTCGCTGCCGATATTGAAAGATGAGCCGGGGATGGATTTGCAATTAAAATGGTGGAAATCGCTGGGATTTTCTCCCGCCCCCCAAAGTGGAATACAAATAAGAAGAATGCTTATAGAAACTGAATAATTTTGCTAATTTCACAATTTCAACACGAAAGTTATTATTTTAAATATAAAGTGGAAAGCTGCATGCTGACGTAAAATTTATAGATGAAATTTATTAATTCAAAACAATGTTTTAAATTCCAACTTCCTAAAGCCAAAAACACAAAAATGAGGTAATTGTTTTAAAAACATTTAAAGTAAAAAATACACATAGCAGATTTTACTTAATAGATATTATATTGACATATTTAAATACACTCCAAGTTAATAGAAAAAATTTAAACCATTTTAGATTCTTCAAGAAACAAACTAGCGCATTTTTAGTTTGTAGTATATGTTGGATATATATGTGTCCATTAAATTCTTGATTGTGGAGGTTGAGTAAATTTGAATTTAGTTTCTTATAACCTATCATATATGGCTCGCAAAATGCAGGATTTTAATGCAATGATGATATTTTCTCAAAATTTTTCCAAATATATACATATAAATTTCCAACTCTTTTCTTGGCTAAAAGCTTAATAATATAAACCTGCGTGCTCAGTCACCTGAGTGGCAGAGAGCTGACCATATAAAACATAAATGCGGCGAGCAGTCAGTCTCGTTGTCGTGAGGTTTTCATAATTTACTAGCCACGTTGACTGCAGTGATGGATTTCTCCATTCTTGCCCTCTCGTGCATGTGTGGCCGAGCAAGTTCATCGAATGTACATATGAGCAGTAAAATGAATAATTTAGTTGGCTGCACCTGGCCGCGCACCAACTGCATTCCTGCAAAAGGTAATTTTGCTCGTTATTATTTCTCCGCCGCCGGACGATTATGCTTGGTTAACCGCACACAAATAAGAAGAATAAATATATGAATGTAATACGGAATGAAAGACGGAAAGAAATGAGCGATGCCAACAGAATTATGTCATTTCCTCTTTTAAAGAACATCTGCAATTGCACTCGCGTCATGAGCGTGTGCACAAAGTATCGTTTTGCTCAAACCGAGCTTGAACAATCATCAATTATGGGCCTCACGTGGATATATATAGGAAAATGTTGCTTGTTCATCCAGTAAATGATATTTTATCATACTTAATTTTTAAACAGAGGGCATTTTGTCAGGATTGGACTTATTGTGTAGCCTGTTTTGGTGTAAAATAAATTCACTTATTTTTTTCATTTTTAAAAGCTTACTTAGAAATGAAAACTAAACATACTAATAATAAGGGATATCTGTAGCCTGACCATTTGAGTTAAACACTGCATACGTTTTAAGAGCTGTTTTTCAATTCAATTTATTTCCAATTTTTATTCGGGGATCCTTACGTTTTTCAATTTGTTTGAAAATAATTTCAAGTTGATTATAATTTGAAAAGCAATTAAATTGGGAATATTTTTAATTCCTTCTGGACGAAGAAAATACCAATTTCAAAATTTCCATCGACGCTATTTGGCTTTTAAAATTAACCATACTTTCCGATGTCCGTGAAATAGAAAAACATTTTGAAATTTCAAGCGGAAAGCTGAAAGAATGCAAAAATTTTCTGGTAGAATTCCAAGTGTCAAGATTTAATAAAATAAATTTACTTGGTGATAGCAGGTTTAGAGAAAAAATTTAAATGTTAAATTTTCCAACTCTACTGATTTTTGTATTGAATGTGCTGCAAACATGTAAATGGAAATTCCTGATTTGACGCGGATTAGAATAAGAACAGATAAATCAAATCGAGGGTATTTTTACTCGGACAAAACACGTTGCAATCGCCCTATATAGATTTACGCATTGCTTTAAGGGCTATTAATTGCAGGGATTGCTTGGCGCACAAAATAAACCACGCGGTCGTTTCACAGACGGCGGCACAACTGGTGTGTGAAATACATTAAACGTCTAGTATCGCAGCCACTCTCCGCGGATTGGCCATAATCGCATAAATATGCGCGGCGCTAGGCAGCATGGCAAACCCCTAGCGATTACGATTTTTCGCCCCCTGTTCACAACCCTCGGAGAGTCAGCGCCGCCAGTGCAACGATCGTGCGCTAATGCAATTTTGAACGCATTCTGTGCCCACTCGCTCGATCCACCGGGGACGTTAATTTCAACACGCATTTTTGTGCAGCACATCAGGTGGAAAAGGGCCGCGCGCACCGCACACATGCACACACGCGTCGCGTCAAGGCGAGCAGGGTCTGCATCATTCATTCTCGGGCAACAACCCCTGACTGCATATCATTAAGGGTGGAAATTACCCCAGTGAATCAAGTCCATTCCTCTTGTGCAGCCGACTGAGCCGGGGATAACTCATATTTCACACTTAATGAAGAATGCTGGCTGGCTGCTCACTTATGTGCGCTGCTGATGATTACATTCCATAAATTCTCAAACCCTCTGGACCGACTTGCAGTTGAAAATGCGGACCTCATTTTCATGTGTGCAGAGGACCAATTTTTCAAGATTAAAAAAATTTATTTAATAACATTTAGCTGTATTTTTTATCTGTTCTACATATTGCACTATAATATTAAGAAAAAGGATGAGCATTTTTTTATATTGTCATCTCAGGAGATCGATGCCTTTAATAAATACATAAATGGCTAACAGGCCCATAGTTTTTAAGTTTTTGGAATAAATCCAAAAATGTTTTGTCACCCCTGCTGTGTCCCACCAAAATTGGGAGGGTATCTTTTTGCAAACAGACTCATTTTCATAAGACAACTCTCGTCAAAAGGTTCAATTTTTAGTAATCCATTCAATTTCCTAAACTAAAATTATCAAAAAATCATTCAAACATCGTCTCCAGCTGCAAAAGGAAAATCGTGCAGGGGATACCAAACTCTGTTACTTTTTCTGATGTGTGCACTTTTTTAAATTAAATTAAATTAATACTGTCAGTAGAGATTATACTGCGTAGCCTGCGAGGGGATTATATAACATCGACTTTGTGTTAATTTTGGGCGAGACCCCGCGCGCCCAGATCTCTATATCTTCCGTCACTTGGCAGATTTTCCATCGAGCCGAGAGCTGGGCGAGGAGAGCAAAGAGCAAACGGCGAAAAACCAACTTTTCTCCTCGCTTCCAGCGCTGTGCAAAGTTTTATGGAAAAGTTTCGGCGCGCTCGACGCGCGAATTTCATTTTCCCGAATTTGGTAGCGCTCAAGAGCAACTTTTTGTTGTTTCAAAGGGGGAAGACTGAGCGCCGTTGCTTGCATTTGACTGCTGCTGCAGCGGCAAAAGCAGAGCGGACCTTTTCTGCTCCCTGGTGCTCCTCTTCTTTTACATCGATGATTTACTTTGTAGTACAGCAGAAGCAGCGGGCGAGGGCTTATCTTTGGCCAACAATAGGAGCAGCCCTGCTGCCGCTCTGGATGGTGAGTGTGTGTGTGTGTGTGTGTGTGTGTGTGTGTGTGTGTGTGTGTACCGCTTCATTTTCCCTGCAGCATCTCTCGCAAAAAGAGAAAGAGAGGAACAACCGGAGAGAGAGAGCCGGCCGTTGGTTCAGACTGAAGAGAAAGAGCGCCCCTAACAGAGAGACTCAAAAATATACATAAAAACCATTGATAGACATACTAAACCCTATTTTTATTAAAAATTTTATGCTTGTACTACAAAATCATAATTTAATTTTCAAACTTAAAGAATATTGTAGTTTTAATATGACAATTTTTTAGTGTTAAAAATTATTAAAATATGACATTGGGATAAAAATTTATATTTTTGCATCAAATTATCTATATGTATTCTCACGCAGCCTCCTTGCTCCTTATAGATTTTCCAGAAGATTTGTAATTTCTAATTGCTATTTTTACCCTTTTCCTATGCATCTCGATCTGTGACCAGACGTGCCAGAAGGCAACCGTGCGTTTCATTCCTCTCTTTGTGCTTCTCTTTTCGCACAACTCTCGAGCGCAGTGGCGTCGGCGGCGGCGGTGGTGGTAGCGGCGGTGGTGGAGGATCCATGCATATAAATTGCTTATTTTCCGCCGCCTCCTTCTTGTGTTCTGAGGCCGCAAAACTCTGACAGAAAAATTGAGACGCGCCGCGCTCTTTCCGAGCTGTGTGCGTATAGGAGAGCGGACGCGATCGTATTCCTCTCTCCGACTGGGTGTGCGAGGGAGTTCCTCCTCGCCGGCGGAGCCTCTGAAAAGAATATAAATGTTGCGCCCCCGGCGGGTATTTTCACTCCAAAAACAACTTGCTCTCTCTCGCTGCCTGCCTGGCTCTAGCCTTGCAAAATCAACTCGCTCCATTTGCTCCTCTGAGTGATGAGGGATATAATGCAAAAAATCATTCCTGGCTTTGTTAATTTAGACGGCTATTTATTTCCAGCATGATTTCAAGCTTCATTGATTGGATATCACAAAAATGTAAACTCTTCCAATCCCAACTTTTTTGCATTTGCTGAAATCTCAAAAGTTAATTTTTCGTGCTCTCTTTTTCAGGGTCAGCCTATTTTGCAATTAGCAAAAATTGTTTTTTGCGCAAAACCAGCTGGACAAACCACTAATTCTGGGGTTTTGCACATTCTACCGAATTTTTTCAATTCGACCACCGAAAAAGTTCATAATTTGACCCAAAAGAGTCAGAAGAGTATAAAAATTTAAAACAAATTTTATTAAATCCATTTCTTGTGAATTTTTTTTTAAATTAAAATTTTGGTTATTCAACGTTAAATATTTATGATCCGCAATGCAAAAGCATATGTTTTGGAAAAATGTGCAATAAATTGCAGAAAGTTGTGCGAAAGTAATTTTTTGCAGATCTTTTCCTCTAAAGTCTAGATTCCTAGATTTTGGAAATCTTTAAAATTAGAATTTTTAGGTTAATTTGATTATATTGGAAAAATAGTTTCTCTCGTGTTAATTGGAAGGAATTTCACAGGCATTTAAGTTTTGTTAGAGTGATTTGCGTTGGAGTTCAACGAGGTTTCGTCACTTACTTTAGTATTTGATCAAGCTCTCAATCAGCAATGATTGCAGTTTTCCAAGGGTGAACCATAACCATTCTGTGACATGGATTATTTTTGTTTAAATAAAGAAATGAATAACTGGGCCTGTGAGTGGCAGAATCAGTTTTACCTTAAGGATAATTTTCTCTTTAAGTTTCATTAACCACCCTCTAAAATATAGATATTTTCAATCATCAAACTTTTTAATTATATGCCATTTACGTTTTTTGAGGGCGAAAAAGTTTTAATGTAATTTTTGTTCATGTTGACACGCTAAATGTCATCACTCTCTCGTTCATATTTTATGCGGAAGAGCCGCAACAAGAGTGAGCGATTCACTCAAATTTCCGACATTTCCCGATGCGTGCTCCTCATTGTAATGCTGATGACCAAGGGGAATTACATAATAAATAGTGGAGAGAGCTTTGTTTGGGCCCGGGGGCATTAAAAAGTGAACGCGTGTTGCGCGCAATTCGCGATCTCGGCGGATCTCTCGAGGCGAGCGGGTGGGTGACGAAGGGGCCCTTTTTCACATAGGCAACCGGAGCGATCGCTCCCCGCAGACTCGCCCCTTCATGAGCATTGAGTAATTGTTGCATGCGCCGCGCGCGTCCCGCGGGATTAAAAATGCAAACCGACACAGAACCAGATTTCATGCTTCAATACCCTCTCTTGTCTTTTTAGTATGCATGCATTTCATTCGTGTCTGCCTCTACACTACATATATTCGGCGCTTGACGAGAGAGAGTGGCGCGCACGCCTTTGTTGTCTGCAATTTGTTGCCGCAACACAATTAGCGCAAATGGTGCTATATTGCCACTGATGTTGTTTAAAGAGGTGACGAGTGAGTGATACTTGTTGACAAAGTTTAATTTCTTGGGATTTGAAAAAAAAAGATCTGACTGCAAGAGTTTAGCACCGTTTCATAACTAAAAAGGATATTTCGAAATTGCGAAATTCAGCAGGATCCTTTCTGCTTGTGCACAAACCCATTCTACAGTATTAAGATACAACCAAAGTTTACCCACGCTGCACTGTGATCTTTAGCAACTGACTTCAAAAGCTTGTATGATTTTAAATTGGCGAGTACAAGACTACTACTGGGAATCTTCATTGACTTCTTATCAAGGAGTATATCCTCGTCAGGAGTCACATGTAAATTGAGTCGAGAGGAACCAAATCTCAATCATGAAAAATATTTTAATGTTGCAAATTCTCGAGAAAACAATGTCTGAATCCAACCATTGAACCATTGCATGTTGTTTTTAGTTTAATTGTTCAATTAATCAACGTAAGTGTGAACGAATTTTTTTAAACCTCCGCTCAGCACATCCCGTGGGCTATGAGCTCACCTGGTCCCAATATAACACTACCGCTGAGCGGATAACATGGAACAAAGTGGTCCGAGTGGCCGCAGGGAAGCTTGGGCCCAATGTGGCCATCTTTTTGCCTAATCTCAGCGAGGTCTTTTATTGAAACGCCATACATTCGTCCCTATCAAGCCGCTGTAAAGGTGCGAAAACCAGCAAGTGGCGAGTCGGATCGGTGCCGGTGCGCCTCCCAGCCCGTTGAGCTATTTGATAATTTCGAGTCACTAAATTAACCCCCTTTTGCCGTCTCTGACATTGGGCAGCCAGTATTAGACCCCCGCACTACTCAAATATCTCCCACTGACACTCCTGAGAATGGCAACGTGCAGTTTAACATTATAAAGAAATTAATATTGCTTCTGGTGTCAAAATTATATATTTTTCCGTGTATATAATAAAGAAATAAATTATTTTAACCCTTTGACTGACAAACTGAGAACTAAATGGATTTGGACCTGTTCCAGCAAAACAGCACCCTTTTCCTGCCAAGACAAACCCCAATGCATGTAGAGATGCAATCGGAGTTGTGCTGCTGTGCGAGTGTGTCGCGCGCGCAGACACAGAAAAAAAGAGGTGCATTCGCACGTCGGCCGCGTGCTGCATTCAAAATTCAGCAGCTTTCGTCGCGCAATCTCGGCTTTCTTATCTAGGACGCAATTGCTATTATTCACAGCGCAGCGCAACAAAGAGAGAAGCTCAAATAGCGCGCGCGCACACACATTCAGTGTCAGTTTGTTTGCCCAGTCGCTTTTTGTCGACGACTACGCGACGAGTGACTCACTGCCGGTACTTTTATATTGCTGCCCAGCAGCATGAAAACGTGTAAGGTGCAGCTGAGCTGATAAGGGGTTAGATTTAAAGCAATACAGCCTCCTCTCGAGGGAGCAGAGACAAAGAGTCCTGCCCTTTATACCCGCTCGCGCGCATAGAGGCGCACTCGAATGCGACATGTTGTACGCACCGAATAGGCAACCGACCAGGCCCCTCTTTTGGACACTGCATGTGCGCTCGGCGCTCAATTCCCCGCGGGGACCGTTTTGAAGCCCTCCTCTTACTCGCAAATCCCCAAAACGGCCCCCTCAAGGCTCCTAGCCGACTTGCGTTTTCTGTGTTTGAAATTTGCGTCCTCATACATAAACGCACGATTTGTCTATGTCTGCCACACCCCTGCCGTCTAGTTCGGAAAAATTTTACAGCATTTTAATATTAGAAACATCAAAATATAAAACTTATTTTCAACAAACGTGTGTAAAAAAAAAAAATTTATATTTTAGTCCTGATTCATAACAGAAGTCCCCACTATATATATAGCCATTTAATGACTGTTACCTTCAAGAATAATTAAAATATTTTTCATAAATTTCATTGATTCATTGAAAAAGAAAAAAACTTTTTACTGGAACCAACACTAGAAAATATAAATGTAATCATACACATATCAACTTAATAAATTGGTTCACAGAAAAACTATCACGTCCTATCGTCGGCAAAAAATTAGAAAAGAAACAACTATAACCCTCACACTTATAAAGGACAACACATTGATTTCTGATGGTTGAGAAGTTTTGCCTTTCCTAGGAATAATATTTTTTGTTCTTGATATTATCTTTAAATAATTTTATATTAAATAATTGCCATTGAATTCTATTTTATATTTAAAAAAATCGGTGGCTTTTTTTCGTTTGAAATATGATTTGTTTACTTTTGATATTTTAATCTGCATCTATAATACTCTTGATTTGTTTTTTCAGATTTCTTCAAAATGTATTAGTTACATTAGAGTTTTGGGCTTCATTTAAATTATTGTTTTATTGAAATTTTTTTCATAAGTTCTTCAAAATTATTTTACTTGAAAATTAACTAGAATTTGAGGCTTGTTTTATTTTTTACGTTTTTTTTTCTAAAAATATTCTAGGTTTAACTTTAGACATTTTATTTTGTACATTTCGATTGCTTTAGACGAACCTTTTAACGATTTTTTTTCTCGAACTATACAAAAAGACTAAATACAAATTTTCTCAAAATTTGTACGGTTTATGCTTGTTTCTGATTTTGATTCTTCTGCCCAACTTAAGGAAAATATTTTTTCGTGGAAAAATCAAGACTTCAGTAGTTTTACATATTAATGACCGCCATTTAAAAATTATACTAACTTCACTAACTTGTAGAGTGTATTTTGTGTAAATTTGCAAGGCAATGGTAAAGTTTTCACCAACTTTTTCAGATTTTTGTTCAAGTTTTAAAATTATTGCTAACTAGTTTGAAAATATTTCTCCTGAGAATCCACATTTAAGACTAAAAATCATTTTTAATATTGTCAGAATCTACAACTATTCAGCTAATTCAGTGACTCAAAAAAATATGAAATTTTAGCAACCTTTCATTTAAAAAGATAATATAATATCCCTAAAACGTTGGCATCAATCCAACTTTGATTTGATTCTTTTAAATAATTATCTGTTTACAAACTGGCGAGGATCGCTTTTTCATTTAATAATAAATGACAGGGCAATTACGATTTTGCATTTTCCTAATTAACAACGGCAAAGATGGACCATAAGAGAAGGGTTGCTGGCGTGATTTATGCATCTGAAACGAAAAATCTCATTTGCCGGCGCGTGGGAGTGTTATGAAGCGATAAGATGAAAAATAATGCTGCGCACGAAACCCTCTTGGGCGGCACTCAATTAATTTGGGGTTGAGAGCCGAGAGGTGCATTAATTTCATTAGGGAAGTCACCCGCTTTTCTTTTATTCATCCTGGCGAGCGCACCTGAAAAAGTCAATTAAGCCCAGCCTGATTTGAAATGCATGGAAAATTCGTATCATCAAAATGTAAAAAAGCAAGGCGGCGGTGCCCGTTCGCATTAAAAATACACATGCGCGCGGTACGTCCTTGCTCTCGCGGTGATATTGTTTCTGGGAAGCTGTGCGCTGATGAGATGCCGCCTAGCTGCTTCCTTAATGGAATTCATTTTGTGTTTTTAGTTACCTGTGTGCTGCATTTAGAAAGATTAATTAAAGCGGTGGCGCATACATACAGCCGAGGGAGAGAAAAAGGAAAATAAAACGCGCGCGCGGCCCATACCCTTACATGCAGGGCAGATGAGAAAAACTTCATCAGCACAAAGTTTACGTGCTCCACACGCACTCATATATAAATTAAATCAGCCGCGTGCTTTTTGCCGGCGCTCTTTTTTCGTCTCGGCCACCACGATTTTACGCGGCGGCCGAGCTAATTTGGAGTGAAAAATTTATTGTTGTCTGACGTTTTGCTAGAAAGGGGTCGAGTGAAGTATAAATTAGAAGCACACCAGCATGAATCCATATGCAGGAACTTTTGCAACAGTATCCTCTACTTGAATATTGAATGCCTAAAAACAAAACCTTTCCAATTATTTTCGCGGTCTGTTAAAAGTTGATGATTCTGTTTCATCACAAAAAATATTTATTGATATTTTTAGATAAATTATTGAATTCCTTGCAGACTTTTTAAGATAAGTTGATACAGCATGGTACAATTTTTAAAACAATTAATTTTTGAATCAAATTTTAGGTATTTCAATCGTGGATTTTCTATTCTATTCAACCTTTCTGTATCTGTTCAATTTCCTGCTCGAAAAAGGGCTTCTAAAAAAAGCAAGGGGATGCCATACAAACAAAAAGTAAGCTACATCATTTTGATTCCCCTACACTTTGACCTAAATTTTTCCTAATAAAGCAATAATTGTTTCTAATTAAAACATCATCTATTTTCCAAAGTCCGTCTTATATCTCCAGATCTATACCTCAGCAAAGTTAAGCATTATTATATAAATTTGAGTCAATAGTGGGATATAAGAGTGCTTAAAAACTATAGCTTTAGCTTTAATATCAATTTACCTTAAACTTGTGCCTTGTAGCAGATGGAATACGACTTTGGAATTTTGTTTTGACGAATCACAGCAAATTACAAATGAATAATGCATGGGGTTGAAAATTCAAGTCAGCTTATACACTCTTCTCGAGAAAATTCAACGAGGGGCGCAACAAAAACACTTGCCAAATTGTATACGTTGTGCGCGCGGGCGGGCGGTCGAATTTACCGCGAGGGTTGCTCGACATGAATAATTTCTGGCCCAATTATTATTTAAAAACACAATGCGTGCACAAACAGCAGCAGGAGTTGCCTCCCGCCGATAAAGTTTGCGCCGCGCGTGCAGTGCAGTGCCGGCGGAGAGAAAAGCGCCGGCGGATATTTTGGCAAATGGCATACGTACATACACTTCACTTTGTGTGTAGCGTGCGACGCCGATTGCCAAGCCGCAGTTTTGCCTCCACTTCTCATGCCCCAACACCTTCTGTTCGACAGCTGCTTATTTTCCCTGATGCAGTTGCCCCGCACTTTCTTTCCTCTTCAGCAAAACAAATTACAAACGCGAGGGTAGAAATCAAGCTCTCTTGAGCCGCAAACATGTCAAACTGCAAAACCCCCATTAACTCTATAATTTGAACAGAGATCAACGAAAAACAGTCTTCGTGGTCTGGATTTATTGTCATTGAGGATTCACAGTTACAATCTAAATTAGAGAAAAATGTATAAAAAGCATAAAGTTGCAGTTTGCATTAAAATATTTTATTTTATTATACGTTGAAGGGGATTTTAGGGTTTAGTGTTTTTGTTTTCAAGGAGGACAATATCCTCTCATCGCGATCTATCCACTAGTGCGCAAATAATGGGGTAAACATTTGGTGAAACAAAAAAGTGACACCCAGTGCTGCCTCTTAATTAGCATGCAGACATTTTAGCCAATTTTCTCAGAATTTAAAAGAAAAACCTTGGGAAAATTGTAGAAAATTAATATGAGATAAGGGAATAATTGTTTTCCTGAAAATTTGTTGTACATAATCTACGTTAGGCATCTTTTAATAATAAATTTTGATTTCATGGAAAAGAGGAATGAAGTGGGAAAAGAGCTAGAAACAATTTTCGATATCAGATATTCTAGGCTAGTACGCTCGCACAGAGACCTATTCCAAAATCAAAGCACGGAAATCTAGGACAAAAGCGCAAGCCGGGGTGACACGGCATTCTCATCCGCTTAAAGAAAGACCCTAATTTCGAGGAAAGGTTGTCGTAAAGAGCGAAAATGACGGCTCGGAATAATGGAGACGAGAAAGAGAGGACGACGGTGTGTGTGTGTTGGCGGTGCTGCTGTGTGATATGTATTTTTTTCACACCGTCGCCCGCTGGCTGCTGCTGCGCCTAGCTGGCTGGCTGGCAATATCAAAAGTGTGAGGAGAGAAAAGATTGTGCTTGGCCGGAATGAAGCGATCTAAATGCATGAAATGTCGCCTCTTCGCAAGCCCTGAAATTGCCGGCGCGTCGCTCGCTCGCCTGCTTTTTCATCTCGCCCGAGTGACCAGCGCAAAATATAGCGACGCGAGCACGGCTTCACCTTTCGAATCGACTACGTGAGCTTATCATGCAAATTTTTATGCCACACGCATAAATTATTATCCCTCTTGATAATCGTTTCGGTATTATTTGTGCGACGCGGGGGCGCAAACGCGCGTCTCTTGGCAGCACGATGCACGCATAAATTGCACTCCAATAAAGTTGTCCCTCCAGAGGGAGAGCAGAGCTTGCCAGAAATGCAATTTTACGATAGTGATAAGATTTAACAGGAATTTGATCGTTCTGTATGCTAGTTAAATTTTGCTAATAGTCGTTCAATATAATCATAAATGGAAACAAATACTATGTGAAGCTTTTATTTTTAGCTGCAGATTTCAAACAATATAAATTGGATTGATGGTGTGCAGTATATTGTTATTTTTTAAATAGATTTCTTCAGCAATCGCTAGTTAAAGTTCTTTATCTTTTTGAACAATGAAACTCTATAAAATGCAGTAAATAAAAACTTTATAGCTGCCTCATCTATCCAGGAATTAGGTAGGAAGTAGGGTGTTGAAGAAATTTTTACTGAAACACATTTAACCAAAAATACCATAATGATAAAACCCCCGACTTTCCCATATTTGCGGGTTTTATGGGCACTTTAATATCGAATTAAGAAATTTTCGAGTTTTCTTCAATTTGGTTCAAATTGGTCGTAACGAAAGTTCGGACAGCGTTGAAATCGTTGAACAAGAGGAATAACTTTATTCTGTTAACCACAAATTAGTTTGTCAAGTAAATGTAAGGTCAAGGTCACTAAAATTCTAAAATTGAAATTTCGAAATGGAGCTCAATTTTTTAAATGGAAAAGTTGATCTACTCTAATTTTATATTGATATCTTGTTGAGCACAAAAAAATTAGGTTAGATAAATCAAAATATGGAATAGCGTTTTGCCACAAATTTTTAATAAAAAAATAAAAACAACATAATTGGAACTATTCGGGTTTACAAAACATATTTTCACACGCCCCAATCTCAGCTTTTAGTGGTCAGATTTTCAAAAACCACACACAGCGAGTCTAGTCTCAACCTCCCCTAAATAGCCAAAGTAGTTTAAGGTTGCCTAACCCCTTTTTCGCCCCCAAAACAGTAAAATTTGCACCTCACTTCGCAATAGAATTTGGTGTTTATCCCCCTGACTACTTCAGTACATCATCATGGAACGGGAAGATGAGTCGAGTGATATGTAGTTTTCATAAATGAGACTTTTTAAACCCGGGATTTGAGTTGACACAGCACTGTGTTTGATTATGTTGGTATCCAAAATAATAACACGTTTTTCGTAAAATTTTAGCTCAAAATTAGATTTACAAAAACTGCACATCGTTTGACTAATCGTGATCTCCCCTAGATAGCTGAAGAAGTCAAAGAGTGAGTTTTTAACGTTTTTGTAATTTCAATTGATTGATAGTCCAATTAAATACCATATAAATATAAGACGTATATAATATAAAACTAACAGCTTTTTGCATTCACTAATTTGTATCATTCCAGTTAACGCATAGGATTAGAAACTAATTTTGGTTATTTACAAAGTGGCGTTTTGTGGAAAGATTTTGTAATTTTAATCATTAACTTAATCACGAAAATTTCAGCTGCATGCTTTTTTAATAGTTTCCCATCCTTGATTTTACCGGTTTAATTTAACTCTACACGTAAATGCTGAGCTCGAGAAATTGAAATGAAGTCAGACAAACGTCGTGGCAAAAGCAATGTTTTTGTTGCGATCTCATTTGTCTGGAAGTCTCTCTTGCGCGTACCTTTCCTCAAATCCCAAGCCGTCTCCGAAAACGTGAAGGGCGGCGGACGAAATTAAAGGCGCGTCGCTCACAATATCAAAAACAGACTGATATCATTCCCCGAAATTAACATGGAAATTAAATTTCAGGAGACGACGGAGGTGCTTTTAATTAAAAATTCATTTCGGTTCTCGTCAAAAACGCACGCCCCGAGGCTTGCATGCGCTGTCTCTGCGCGGCGTACCCGTAATCACGGCGTCGAGCAAGTTTACCTGGAGATTTGCCGGGTATGCAACCGGCAGCATTGGCACTCGCGGCGAGTCCTCTACCTCCGAGGGGGATCTCTTTTCCATTACCGCCGGCTCATGCCAGTCGGTCCCTGCGACCTTTCGGCACGTGTCCGCAGCCTCCACCGCCCCCCGAAGGACCATTTATTTTCCACGCTGCGCCGCTGACAAAGTCGCGGGAAATAGATTCCGTTGTCCCTCATCTGATTAGTGCTAAATGGCTCGTTACCATTTTTAAAAGTCTTCGGCGCGTGCGAACGATTTGTTGCAGCCGAGATTTATGCGCGACACTTGCTATTTCTGGCCGCGCTCGAACGACCCTTTTGTCTGAACGAACACTCTATATTGTGCCGTGCGTTTGATCATCTGCGCGACGCCATTAATCAATGCGTACAGCAGAAAACACAATTAAGCTTGTAGATCGTCATTTAATTTGACTCTTTCATGTCCTAACAAATAAAATTGTTTCAAGTTGATAAACAACACCTTTCATATGTTTACTTGGTGTACGAATTATATTTTTCAACTGCCGGTGATTTTGAATCCTCTCAATACAGTTGCATGCAGTCAATTTTGTGTGAAGTGGATTTGTTTTGTAGGTCAAGCAAATTCCTGCAGTTTATAGGACATGAATGTGTTCGACAAATTTTTCTTAAAATTTTTAATTTCAGCCGTTCATAATTTTTAAGACATTGTTATGATTTTTAATACATTAGAATGAAAATTTGGAGCACATATAATCTATAAAGAAACTTGAAAATATGCTCGTTTTTAAAATGAAACCTCAGAGCCAGTTGCTGGGTTATTGATAAAAAGTCAGAGCCGCTGTCAAAACAGAGAAAGATGATCTCTGAAAAAATACTCGCGAGGCAAAAAATCGAAATTAAAGAGCGAGCTAGTTCGCTGGAAATGTCGCGTGACTCCTTAAATGAGAAGTGCATCAAGTTTCAAAATTTTCCTCTGACGAGGAGGATGTGTATGTATTTCTGGCAGTTAACAAGCCATGAAGGCGCACCATTAAAAAAGCACTATAGCTGTTTTGAATCAGCCGCAAAAAACGGGAAGGCGGTGATGAAAAAAGCGAAACCAGAATAAGGAACATCTTTGCTAGCTGCTCAATGAGGCAGAAAAGAAATATTACTTGGTGTATTGCTCCTACCAGCTGCATCCTTTACAGTAATAATATCGATTCCCGATTTCCTCTGAACAGAATTATAAAATTTTAGATTAATTTATATTTCAAGTGCATAGAAGCGATGAAATAAAATACTAAATATTAAAGTTTTGAATTTATGTGTATAAAAATGTTGTTTCGAGGGTAAAAACTAACAATGAAATCCCAGTTGAGTTGCTCACAAAGGCAGAGAGACGGAAAAAGTAATCAGAAAAGTTCGCTAACAGCACCCTGTTGGTCAGCGTTTAGGCGCATTAATTAAGTTTTAAATTGCCAAATAAATTGTAGCGCAGAGGCGCTGGACGACCATTGGGTGCAAAAACATGCAGCGCCAGCGAATATTTCACAATTTAACCAACAGGCCCACGAAACTCGTCAGAGAACAAAAGGAGGCTAAACAATAAATACAACTTATCACTATTTAAGCTGATCTTCTCCGGAGCAAAACAAAAATAATACAGAAAATTTTGTCCCCATTTTATTGTGTTCGGTGCATGTAATTCATGTCAGCGTATTCGCGAATTTTCACGGGCTTGTATTTTTTTAATCTCGGGAGATTTTCAATACACTCACACTCGACCAGTCTGTCGTTATTTATGGCGGCGAAAAGCTTTTTATTTTGTCGAGAGAGCGAAAATATCGCGCAGCACGCGAGCCGAAATGTACAGCACGTACCGCACCATATAAATTTGTATATATTTTTTCATTGTGCAATGACAGCTCCCAAATAATATGCGCCGCACAAATCCTCTCCTCCGGTTTGTCGCATTGTAATTACTGTCATCTATCAAAATAACTGGGCGCACGCCGGGATTTTCCGCCGACAAATGCAAAAATGTGGCTCTCGCCGTGAATTCACGGATTGAATTATTTACCACGGCGGCACCCCAGTGCAGTGCAGGCGGAAACAGTGCGCTGCTGTGTACTAGATGCGCACACACCGAAAAAGCAGTAACGAAAAATGAGCTGACGAACCCTTTTTAAAATGCACTGTTAATCAAAAGAGCTTATTGCCATAAGGTGTGCTAACAAGCAACGTGTCAGGATGCTGTGAACATCGTAATCATGGAATCCGAGCATTTTACTACAGCACTTTGAAACAAAAGACACCCTCAAAGAAATAAGATCTCACTGAGGATTTAATTTTTAAAATCAAATTTTGCTACTAATTTTTTTGTGATTGTTGGTACAAGCGAATGGACTGTGTTATTTTCCGAATTTTTTAAAATTCTTTAGGTTTTCAGTTTTGTCAAGTAAATTGTGAGCAAATCATTAAATAATTTTTATTTTTCTCCATTTATCCATCCAAAAAATCCAAAAACTGTCATTTTAAAAGTAAACCTTTATAAATTTCTCTCGGAATTGTTTTTCAAGGCGGTAACAGCTGCTGTAATCGTTGAAACATTAACGGATATTATTGGCCACAACAATGATGAAGTCAAATTTTTTTGACGTGATGAAACAAACCTCGATTTTTTAAAAATTTCCTAAGAGTTGAAAATTCCATTGGTTATATTAATATTTTTTTGAACAATTTTTATACATAGCTGAAATTTACAGTTGACAGTACTCACCATCGAGAAAATAGTACTTTTCTGTTGAAGGTTAGTGCTCAGCCCTTTATTTTTTTATCCAAATTAAAATAGAATTGATGGCAGAACGAATATTTATTTTTCGTTGCTTCATTCAATTGGACAGCATCTGTTGAGCGAGGAAAGCCAAAAGAATTTTCGCCGGCCGCGAAATGCAGTACGAAAGACACGCAAAGATAAATGAGCCGCGGGAGAGGAAAGTGCTAATAAGCTGCTAATTAGGGTGCGTGAAAACACGTGCAAACGATGGGAGTTTCGGCCACATGTGCCTCGGCCCGAGAACGCATATGCAAGCGAGTCTTCTGAAAATTATCCAGCGCACGTCCTCCGCAGCAGGAAGCAGACGGCGATACTTTTTGGCTCGATCTCAGCGCACAGCCTGGATGGAAATTTACGACGGCGATTATTGTGCCAAGAGTGTTTGTGACAAGCAGCAATTTACTAATTATTGGGAAAGTGCCAATGGAATCGGCAAACCGAGGCAAATTGAAACTGCAATCACTGGCGAAATTTATGGGCCGCAAGCAAAGTGGAAAGGCGGTTTTCAAATTAAAATTCTAGCCCGCTCGGCGCTTTTTTCGACGCAGCTGCACAATTTTTGCCGGCGCTAGATGAGAATTAAATGACGCTATTAATTTCATCACTCCGAGGTTATCGCTGGCACGCACAAATTATTCGAGAGGGACCCACAGTCCGCTTTCGGCTGCTCCCCAGAGGGCGGCAGGTTGTTCACAGGACGACCCCGACACGTCTGGACCACGGCCCTTGGGAACTCTTGCCAGCCGGCTCGTTATTCATTTTTTATGTCCAGCCGTAGGGTGCGAGAATGAGTGCGGTCTTAACTGCTGCGAATTTGCGGCAGCGAGGGAGGAAAAACTTTGTGCAAAATCTTGCTGTGATCGACTTACATCTCCTCCATCGAGCACGCTTCTAGCACAAATTATAAAAAATGCATAAAATATTTTAGCATTTTCAGAAAATGCATAGGAATGCAATTTACGAATAATAGCAATTGCAAAAAATTGAATCCACATGCATGTTTGCCAAATATTTTCATCAGATTTGAGTTTCGCCTAAATGAAAGCAAAATTCTTGGCATTTCGAAGCTATTTTTTCGTCCGGGGATGTTTGGGGTGGCATTCAAATTAAAAGCGTGTGCCTCCGCCGTGAAATAAACTAAGGCGGGTGCTCTGCAAAAATCTCATTTAGATTAAAAGGAGGAGGCTGCTGGTTCGCAGAATGAAAAGCAGCAGCCCCTGGGATTCGCCGCGGCGTGCAAGCAAGCAAGCAGGCGGGCGAGCAAGCGAGAGAGCGAACGAGCAACGTAAGCCGAACGCAGCATTTTTCTCGCTCTCTCAGGCAGAATTTCGTCCCGGCTTTATCTGAGTCAATATCGGCTAATCTCCAAAGATCATACAAGCCTCTTTCTAAGCTGCGACTTAGCATATTGGAAGACGGAAAGAGAGCGAGAGAGAAAAGAGCTTTTTTGCCTTTTTATATTCTTTTATCCCGGCAGCCCGTGAGTTCGTTCATAACAAGGTGAGAGCGGGCGGATAAATGAAAAAGCGTACAACAAAGGACTTTATATGCGCTGAAGAAGAAAATCGCGCTCAACTTTAAAATGGTAATTTTTGACTGAAATTAGTTTTATTCATTCTTTCTATATACATCCTGTATAAATAAACAAATTGATTGCATTTATTGATTTTCAAGTTGAATTTTTAGCAAGCATCTCTAACGGGAAGCTATGATCTTAATTTCTCAACAAAAACCATTTAATGAAAACCTGATGGAAATAAGATTTAAAATCTAAATGAAACAAATAGCTGATTAAATTATGCGTGGATGGTTTAATGTGCAAACTATAGAAAATCACAAGACACTTAAAGAATAAATGATCCCTGATTACTTTACAAAACAAAATCCTTTAGAGGGAAAATTATTTCATAAATCTCATTTTCATCATGGTAGTGGAAAAAAGCTAAATAACTAAAAGCGAATTCCTTGTTGCAAGAAAAGGTTGCAACAAAACCTGTGTATTTGTTGAGCGTTCCGCAATTTTTCCGCTCCCTCGACGTTTTTCACTTCACCTTAATGCAAACCAAACACAGAGATTTTTTGGCTAACAATTAGTGCCAAAAATTAATTAATTAATTTCCCTTTTTGTCAACCTGAGAAAATCTGTTGCATATTTTCAGAATTCCAATTAAAAGCCATGTGTTGAAGTTATTGCACTGTATGAAAATATCCAAGTTCTAAAACTCGCAGTTGTTTGCTTTCTCTCCTAAATTTCAAGCGAGTAAATTACAGCAAAAGTTAATTCCCGCCGTTATTTGCTCCAATTTAAATAGTTTCATTTACGAGAGGCGCGTTCGCTGCGGCCCGAGAGTTTTGGCATGCTCCCGAATAAATTCCTCTCTTGCCTCGAATTCGCGACATTCTAGGCGAGGGGGTCAGACGCACACTCACGCAGACTAGAGCACGAGCAACTAACCCTCTGGAGAATTGCCGCAAACAGAAAGAAGGATATGCAGAGCATTATTTTTATCTTGCGGAATATTTACAGCATCCCCCCGAAAGCTTCATGGGCAGATGTTATACGAGCGCCTGGGGGTTGAATTGTGGGTGGAAGGGTGGGTGGGGCAGTCGATTTTACCCCCCGCCGATTCCGCCGCTGCTGCTGCTGCGAGCGTGTGTATGTGTGTGTGTGCAGTGTAAAAAAGGAGCGCGGCGCAGAGAGAAAAGAAAAGTTGCAAGTGTAGCCTTCTGGAATGGGCGATTAAGGGCAAACGAAGGGAGAAGGGCGCAAGGGGGTGAAAATAAGCAGAGGCAGCAGGGAAAATGAGAGGAAGGGTGGCACGGGGGCGGATTTTGGCGGCGACGAGCAGCTCGCTTTCGGATCCAAACTCTATCAAGTGCCGGTAATTTAATGACTCGGAATTTGCATATAAAAATCTGGCAGGAGGGTTCGTCGCGTCGGCCCGTTTTATTGCACGTCAGAAGAGAACGCCGCGTGAGAGCAAGATTATGTTTTGCCAGTGCCGAGGAAGGCGGAAATCCGCTTTCGCAGAAAACGCTGTTTGCTTTTGGTGTGCGGCGCAAACGATTTGGAAGGAAGCGGCGAATTCAGCAAATTCGCTCTTTTCAATATGCACCAGACCGATTCCATCGCGCGATAACTAAGGCTCGAGCGCAATTTATGTGTGCGTGGCTGTGCTCCATGCTGGTTGTCATAAACACAAATTAATTCGCCGAATGGTGCTGGAAATTCGCCAGACTCGCAGTTTTGCCGATTATAATAATATGCGGCGACAGAAGCGGAGAAAGCTGATTAGCGGATATTGCGCATAACGGTGCCGCTTGATGGAAAAATTATGAAAATTTTCTCAAGCCTCAATCAATTGAAAGCAAATTTGCACATTTTTCATGTCTCATTTCAGAATGTAAATCGGTTGAATCAACATTTCTTCAGTAAATTAGCTGCAAACCTATGGCAAAACAGGAAACCAAAAGTGATTTCCTTAACAATCTTTTTGAATCGAAGCAAATATATACAGATAGAGCAGTCAATCAATATCCTCGGCACTTAGTTGCGCCATTCAGAATGAAGAGTCATGAGCGCAGATGAAGCAGGGGAGCAGGCGCCTTTGAAATCTTTCACACGTAAGCGAGTGAGATGGAATTTGACATCCCAGCTATCCACTCGATTCCGCCGATTTCTTCGATGCGTTTCTTCTGAGCTAGGCAGACGCACACCTTGATCAACGAGCATTTATGGACGAAAAATAATAATAATAGACTTTTGGCAATATTTACTTTCTCCACGCTTTAAAGA
This sequence comes from Cloeon dipterum, assembly GCF_949628265.1. NCBI lineage: Eukaryota > Metazoa > Arthropoda > Insecta > Ephemeroptera > Baetidae > Cloeon > Cloeon dipterum. Next base: position 8,393,350 of record NC_088790.1, on the reverse strand, counting down.
TGACAACTAACTTCTCCAATGGTTTCTTAATTTCAATTGAGCATGTGAGTGTCAAGTTAAGGCTTGGGATATTTAGAGTTTTTTTTTTACAAAAAGACGACTATCTTTAGACGGTTTTAATGCCAATTCTTATGGTATTTTGGACCACTTTTTGTCGGTATTTGGCTCCATTGAAGCGATTTATAGGTCAATTTCTCACAGCCAATTAATGTGACTTTTTATTTTTCTTTAAAAATTTTTGTCTAATTTTTTATTTATCCAAAATCCAATTTGTGTATGCTGGAGGCATCTTCGCATTTCGATTATTTTTAAAGAAATTCACAGTTAGGAATCAAACACTTTTCTTGCATTGTTTCAATTTTTATAACAGTTTTACCATAAAGACACAATTTAAAAATCTCAGACTATTATACCCAAGGACCCATATTACAAAAACGCCAGTGAAATTATGAATACATTGATAACAATTTATTAACTGGCCGACTCCACAAAAATGCAATATTACTCTACTTGTTCAAAGCGTTGGGTCATCTCAGATTTGTTCTTCATCTCACATTTCCTGCTTTATCCAATGATATCTCCAATTATCTTTCCAATGGCAGAAAAAAACTGGCGCTGATCCCTTAAAAGTTCGAAATAAAACCTAATGCACACCGGTATTTTAGGAGATTTATAAAACCCTACCTTTCTTCGGCGTCTGATTGCGGGTTTCCTGAAATTGCAAATTAATCTGAATTAACGATAATTCAAAATATGACTTAAAATGGCACAAATCTAAGCCATTATTGTAAAGAATCAAAACCAGTACATAAGACGAATGACTTGAATAATATAGTTTAGATTCATGCCTGATGCAGGAGCGCATTGAACTGCCAAGACCAATGCAGAAGTCAGCAAGAGAAGGAAATACATTGCTTGTTCCTTGGCCATGTTTTCAGATGTGTACTTAAAGTTTGCGCGATTCGCCATTTATATATATGAGAGAGCTTCCTGCCGAGAAAATACAACTATAGCTTATCTGTTTCATTTTAATTGAAACAATATCCCGTGAATTTAATCGCAAAATGTTTTGCTCACTTGAACTTACAAATGAAAACAAAAATATGCTCCGTTACAGTACATATTATCTTTTGCAATCCTAACTAAATTAACAAAATGTTAATTGCACTCCACTCCCCAAAAGAGATACTGTATGAAATTCAAATATTTAATTACAATATTTCTTGCATTGTAAAACCTTTTAATTGAATGTATTTTATTGTATTTGACTAGAGCAAGAATAAACAAGAATAATAATAATCAATAAGCGCAGTGCATGGGGTTTTACTTAATGACGAGCACTATTCGCTAAACCACCACACACGCCCTGCACGCTCGATTTCCGAAGGTTAAATGCCACCACACGCACTGCTGCCGGCACAGGTACCGCATGCGCATTGCGCTCGTTTGGTACCTGTGCCGCAGGTTGCTTAGGCCGCCAGGCGACCCACAGAAGATTATTGCACTCGAAATGAGGATTTGAGCTACATCCTTAATGCATTTACTAAAGGAAGTAAAATAGGCTATCTTGAATTTGGTCTTAAATTTTTAACGCAAGGTAAAAATGAAAACTTGATATAAAGATAATTTTGTGATTCTATTTGAATGATATATAAAAAAAGAATGTAAATTGAATCCAAAAAAGATAGGGTATTTTAATGGTTTAAAAAAGTAAGACATGTTCTGCGACTTTCAAAATTTATTTGTTAATTTCATTTTCGACATCGATATAAAATGACATTTCCTAATGCTATGTTGCACCAGCCTGCATCCTTCGTTATTATCGTTATTATATAGCCTGACTTCCAACCTTTGACCGCTCCTTGAACTGCTCCTATGACATATGGAATGTATTTCGCGTATTACCAGAATCGTTCATCCCTGTGTTGAAGTATATTATTAACATAACTTTTCAATGTTTCTCATCACAAAACAGACCTCAATTCGTCATTATCCAACGTGTTCAAGAAATATAAACCACCACTCAAATTAAGCTTAAATTGAAAAAGGAGCTAAAATTCATCAAACGAAGCCAATGTTTTAAATCTAAATCCAACATGTGCTTTTCATGAAAATGTATTCAAATAACAAGACTGAGCAACTGTGGGTTTTAGAGTTGTAGAGATAAAATTTTGTTTTAATGTTTTCTTTTGTTATTAAACAAGAATATACTGCACGAGCACGAGGCAGGTAAAAATCATCGCGAAATTCAATAAAAATAACAGTGTTCAAGTTGGGAAATTTCCGGGATATTGAGAGCAATTCAAGATTTACCATCTATTTTACCAATGAAGCAAAAAGAAAGTGTGGTGTCATTCGTCAAATCCGTCACTTGTTCAAATTTATTACAATCAGCAGCCGTAGTTCATAAAATCGTTTTCCATGACCGAAAGATTTTGTTTTACCTATTAGGTCTGCTCGTGAGGTTGGAGAAGAGAATGTGTGAGCTATTATATTATACATTTTTTTTTAATTTCAAATTTCTACCGATAAATAAAGTTAATAAATATTTCAATGAAATCGCTATAAAACAAAAATGTTATCTACTTTTGAATATTTGCAAGCAAATGTGTATTATATTAAAGAAGTAAAAAGTCTTTAAACTTGAGATGAGACAAATCAGACCAATATACCTAAAATGATTTTTGAATTAAATTTCCTGCGCTAGGCAAACAGTGAACTGCAAAAAAATGGGAAACTGCACGTCCCTTCATGGGCAATATTTTATTATTTGTGACTTGAATGCTTCGCGAACATAAAGCAACTATTTACAACACGTTCTCTGAAACATGAGTCGCCGCAAAATAGATAAATTACGATTTGCCAACGGAGATAAATCCAACCGCGACAAGTGCAAAAGCATTTTCAAACGTACTCGCACGCGCAGAAATGTTCAAATAAACAAAGCAGAATTTATAAACTCGTGCGCGTTGGTGTAGGCGTTGACGTGATGGGAAGCAAAGCAAATAAAAATAAATTATCGGAGCACCAGCCAGCCAGTCGATTTGCATTGAGAGATAGAGCGGCGGAATTTTCACCCCTTCCGCGCCCACCACCCCTCACAGAGTATGTGACATGTGTAAAGACAAGTGTTATTGCTGCGTTCGATTCGTGTTTGATGCGTGGACAACAGATGCGAGTCGACGGGGGTCCTTTTTGCTCTCTCGCATGCACATATTGCATTATATTATATATATATTGTGATGATGAATGTTCGCTCGCTGCAGCGGGCAATTCGTTCTCGGGTATGTGATTCTTGCACCCCCGGGACGCCGAGTGCGTTTTTGTGCCTCCGACGCTTTCTCTCCTTGCAGCAATAACTCGGGTAATAAATGTAATGTAATTTGCGCGAGGGAGGCGAGTGCATTCGAATGCACATACAAGCAAATTTATTTTTGATAGTCGCCGCAACTGATTGTTGTGCCTTTCCTATTGACTACAGTACACACTTTAAATTTATTTATCGGCTTTGAAAAATAATAATACAATCGTTTCATTGCGTTTTCATCTGCCACCATCAGTAAAATTTTAACGAGCTGAAAATGGTCTCAAACTGTTCAGATTTGGTTTTTAGATATCAGAAAAGTTTACATTCAAAACCATTTAGAGGAAAAAAAAGCACTCTGTGCCTTTTTGTCGTCTCGGGAGTAAACTTTTCACTGCCCTGTCAGTGTCTCTTGACGTACTTTGATCCGCGCAAAGTGATTTAAAAACCGTCACGTCCCTTGCGCAGAGCCGCGTGTGCCATCTAAGTTTGTTTGAAAAAGCCCTACCGTATTGTAAAATTTCCCTCCTGCGCTGACTTTCCTTGATGGGCTCGGAAAACATTGCACGAGCTGAATTCAAATCAGTGTCAAACTCAGAGCAGTGAATTCACAATTTTTCGCCTCAAAATTGATACTGTCAGAACTTTGCTCTTAATAATTGTCAATTTCTAGCGAAATTAAAAATAAAACAGTAAATTTCCGGGTTTTTTCAGTTTCTGGCAATAGTTAATATGTTTCTTCATCTAGTTCAATTTTTGCTTCGAAAATTTTTTGAAAGTGAAATATGAAATTTGGAATACGAATGTTTTTTCAAGTTGGGTGACATTAAAAAAAGTACTTTTAGGCAAGATTGTGTGTCAAGAGCAATATATCTAAATTTTAAACATATTTTTTTCCAAACAACGTAACGAAAAATAATCGATGATTATGACAATTACCTGCGCCATGTTTATCACTTGATCTGAATTAATTGAAAACCATACTCTAATTAATAATAGTTTCCAAACTTCGTTACAAAAATTTAATGGATTTTCGATTTGAATAATCACTATGTTATGTCAAACAAATAATGACTTAAAACGAGCTAATTAGCTAATTAAATTTGGCAAGAAGCGTTGAAACCAAATGTCAAAAACATGTTCTCTCGATCGCATTTGGCATTTTGAAAATATATATGGTACAAAGGTTGGCGCAGTGCACGTGATTCTTCCGGCCGAACACGGATCGCTCATTGGTGCGAGTGATTTCCATTTGACAGCTCCGAAAACAAAGCGCACGCACGATTACCGTGTACACCACACATAGTTTGAAATTGAAACGCGCCTGCTGCACTTTTGGCCGGCTCATCCACTAGTTTTTGTATGAAGAGTGGCAGTGCATGATCCTTTCACGTTTTGTTCTAATTACGGGGTGCGTATGATCGCGTGGCCGCGCGTCGCTACAACAAGGGGGTGTTTTGCTCCCGGGGTGCGTCCACCTGAGCGTTCCCACGCGCTGTCAGGACTCGCGAGGACCGCGTGTTCTTATTATTTTCCGCCCGACGCGTACACGTGACCCTTCAGCTTCTATATAGGGTTACAAACTCGCATTATTTGATGCACTGCTTCTCATTGGCAGATTACACACTTGACGCGCACCCTCTGATGAAATTTACTCTCCCTGTTTAACTTTATGGTGAAAAGTTTGAAGACTATGATACAAAAGAAAAACAAGGAGGTTGAGTAGAATGAATTTATGATTGTAAAAAATCGAAGAGCTAGGTTTTTAGTCGAGAATGAACGTTGATTAAAATTTTTTTAAGAAAAGAGGTTGCAGAATTGGCTGCTTGATTACTATTTTTCTGCAATCAGAAAGAAAATGAAAACTAAAACTGTTTTATTTTGCTCACAACGTTCAATATCAGCACAAATTTAATGTCGGTTGAAGCAAATAACGGCAGAGAATGCACTCTAGGGAAAAGTCAAAAGTTAAAATTTTCCTGTTTAAATTGAAGGCTAGCGGTATAGGTTTGTGTAACAGGACAGACATTTTTCTGCTCAACAATTTAGTTTCGGCTACTGATTGCAGTATTAATTTATGAACATCCTGTCTTGTTAGAGGAAAAATCGACAATTAATTAAATTTCTAAGAGTATAGCGTATATCATTAATTCAAATTCGTCAAAAATATACATCAATATTTTAATTTGTTCAATGATTGAAAGGTTTGAATTTCCAATTGTATTTATTTTTTAGAAAGCAAATAGTTCAAGATATATAGATTTTTACGTTGTGAAAGATTGGAACGAATATTATGCCACCCGCACTGAAAGCGTGTTTGACGGAACAGTTTCTTTCCCTTTGCAAAAGTCGTATGATTACAAGAGTTCTAAGGCTTGAATGTGTGATTTTTGCAAGGTTTTTTAGTAGTGTTCTGACCTCACTCTAACAGTTTGTTATCCAGTAATATACATGACAGGTTTTAGTAAAAAAATTTGTTAACCAGAAGATTCGCTCTTTCTAACGTGATTTATATGTGTTTTTGACCACTTAACAATTTATCTTTAATTATTGTGAGAGTAAACATCTAGCTTTCTACAAAATATATATTAACCCTTTTATTTTGCGTGTAACAAAAAACAATGGAAAAATCGGAAAAGCAGGAAAATTACGCAAAGCGTGGTTCAATTTAGAATTTTATTGTGAAAACTATAAGATTTGTTTCCGGGACTTTCCTTCTTTGATAATTGTTTTAAATATTTTTAAGAAAAGCTGAGATTAATAATTGCTCCAAAGCCATGCATGGAATGCATGTTAATTATTTTCAACAGAATTCTGTAGCTTCCGCTTGTCTAAAAACGCTGGTCTGCACGGCTCATTGATTGCGCGCACCACACCATTCATTTTGTTCAGTCACGCACGCATTTTCCTCTTTTTTCGCCGCCTTTATCGCCCGCGGTACCATGAAGAATTTATCAATATGAATGCAATTAGCTGGTAATTAGTCTGCTAGAATGGCCAAATGCGTCTCTCAGCTCAGCGTTGACACGGCTTGCAAGACGCGAGCCGCCGAGAGCGAGTGATTAATTAAGACGGATGTTGTTGTTGCGGCTCTCTCGCGACTAATTACTACATCCAGATGTCAACGAGCCGAGTCTAGTCTACGGGCGCTTCGAGATAAAGCGCGACGCGGCCAGCAGCTCGTCATCCCTCGCTCTCTCGCCGCTGATTGAGCCGTTAATTGGAGTCGGGGTGCGCGCGGATTTTATAAGCATTTGATGGATTACCTGCTCTTTCATCATGCGCTTTAACGAGCTCGAGTAATTTACTCTCAAAGGAGAAATTGATTCATTGAGTATGAATTAAATTATAATTATTTAAGTTGTTGATAAAAACTGCCAAATGTTTCAGTTATTGATTGATCACTACCCAGTTAAAAATTTAATGACACTTTCTATCATTTGGCTTCTGGTAATGTCCTTTATAATTAAGTGTTTTTCCCAATAATCAGAAATTTGTTGCCATTATCTATTGCCTATAGCTCTTAGGATTTTAATTAACTTCTATGAAATACAAGGTTATCGTCACACTCAGCTAAGAATAATTCTTCTGACAAGCTAATAACATCACGATGTTAGCCAATTTAAAAATTGAAATTAGTTTAATTAATATTGAGTAGACAAACAACCTAAATTCATTTTAAGGCGTAAAAAGCTGGAAATTTTTCTTTCCTGCTCACTTTACAGACAATTTAATTCCATTCATTTCATGTCAACTCTAAACTCACTTTTATTTTTTTTTTCAAATTTGGGGACACTGGTAAAATATTTTTGGTAAGTTAACTTGTCAATTTAAAAATAAATCTAAAAATAGTATTTGTGGTCTGAAGTTAAAATTAAAAAAAAAAAATGGTATTGCAAAGCAGTATTTCAGTGGGGAATTTTGCACCAAACTTTCTAGTTGTGAAGATTTAAAGTGGTCTTTTTGTCCGTATTTGTTTTAAGGAGCTCTTTGGAGTAGTGGATTAGCTCTCTAGTGCAAACTCCTATCGCTTTTATCATGTGTGTCGCTGTGATTTAAATTGACTTTACTTATTATTAGAGCAATTTTAATCCTTACTTATTTGGTGATAACTATATAATATATTTTTAAATTTTCAAGAAGTGACGCCTTTTACTGACTTGATGTTTTTAAAACAAAATTCTAAATGTTGTGTAGTTCATCTACTGTAGATTTATTGAATTATTCATCTGTTCAGCTCACCATGAATTAAATTTATAACAATTTTGAAATTAGTCTGCCACCTTCTTTTTACCATCCTTTGGACATTGTCGACGTTGGTTGCGATGACTCATGTTGGCGTCACCAACCCGCGGTTCTTTGTGCTTTAGATCACTGTAAAACAAGAAAAATAAAATTCTGGGAGAGATACTTGTTCGCGGAACTCTCACTTGGTAAGCACAATTTTGCTGCTTTTGTTGGTGGTCTTTTCCCCGATGTATTCAAGGAGGTATGCCAGGTGTTTGTTGCCAACATATCCCTCTATTTTCTCGCTAGGGACTACGTTATACTGCTTCTGGAATGGCACATACAAAATGAAGCTAATGCATGTGCTAATTTGTTAAATTTCTTTACCTTCTTCGATTTCTTCACTTTTTGAGCGTTGCTAGAATCCGAATTGCTTCCAGACATGTTCTCATTCTCATCCATTTTGTAATTTGGTGGAAGCTTATTAGCTGGTTTTGACTGTTGGGTGAAAAACGGTAAACAATCAGTCGAAAACATTGCACAATAAACAAACCTGTGTTTTCAAGATGGCTGGCGATTGTTTGCTTATGGGTGGCTTGTCACATAAGACAGAAGTTACAGAGGCTGTTTCCTGCTGAAGACCAAGTTCAAATGTATCAGGATTCTGCATCAAGAATTTAGTTTGCTACTTAAAATCCTGCATAAGCGTACGCAGCAGCAAACAGCAAACGAAACCAATATACAACAGCTAATTAGAGTTAAATTAAAACTAAGTTCGAAAGACCCGTTGGAGGTGCACTATACAATCACCAATATTAGATCAAGCGTGTTTATTTCTCAACAGGATCATCCTGTCATTCAAGATTCAAGCCAAATAGCAGAGAAAAATCAATAATCGCACCTGCAGAGGTGCCATAAAGGTTAATAAAATAGGAATTAATTATTTTTGCAATGGCAGAGACAGAGGGAATTCAATACAACTATAAATGCAAAAACTTCTCAGTGGAAAATCAAAGCGATTAGAATAATAAAAGAAGAAGAACTCACCCGAAGAAGTATTGCTTTGTCGACTTCCTCAGGTTCTGAGACTGAGAAGGAGGCGAAAGTCTTGTAGGAGGGCTCTTGCAAGTTTTCCTTGAGCTTGGCTGAGTTAGACATTATCTGCATTTTCATCTCCAGAGCCTGCGTGTGCGTCTTCTCCTCTCTGGGCTCAAAGGTGGTCTTCTCTGTGCCTGGAGGGGAGGACGCCATACGTCGGTGCTCCTTGGATTCGCGCCGAGAGTGCAGGCCCATGAGGTTCAGCTTTTCCAGGCTGGCCCTTTGAGAGCTCCTGCCGTAGCCCTCCTCAGCGTGGAAGTTGTGGTGCATCTCGTTCACGCTGCATGGCAACGAGCCGCCTTCTCTCTGCTGTGTGCTCACGCTCTCCAGCATCACCTGAATAAATTTGAATCTGATTAGCGATACTTTCCCTTTAGCTTTCCAATTAAAATTACTGAAGAGCAAATGGAGGCACAACTGCCATGTCTCCGGGCTGGTGGGTCACCCATCTTGTTCACGCTGCTTTGTAACAAAGCGCCTCCTCTGTTCCGTGTGTTCACGCTCTTCGACATCACTTTTTGGCGGCTTCTCACTTCTCACAAATGGAGTTGCGCTTTGAGTTGGATGCTGATAAGGTTCAGCTCTTTGCTGCACCCTGTGTCAGTATAGAATTTCAAATCCCAATTGACGAATCCAGTATAAAAGTAGACTTTTCGTCCTAAAGATAAAATGTAAGACTAAAAGTCATGCTAATTGACATCATCTCTGCTTGCATCACTTTATGAAACTCAAACACTTAGTCATTTAAAAAAGAATATTTAAACATGAGTGTATTTTGCCAGGACACCAAGTGTACTAAAAAAATTGGCTGACAAATTTATTGTAAAGCGAAAAATAAAAAAGTGCCTTATGAACAATTCAATGGATTCTCAACGACTGCACTGCAATAAATTGTTGATTGTAAGTTATCCGCACATGACTGTAACAATTATGCTGCCTTGTGCAGCAGAACAAGTACCAGCCTATAATTCTCCCGAGTGGACTGGACTTACGTAGTTTCCATAAATAAAACTTTTCTTTAAAAAAAAGTCAATTATTGCATCTTAACGACATCACAGAAATTAAAATTTTTACATAACTGATTGCTTTCATAAAACATTAGTTTTTAGTAACACATAAATTCTCTGAATCTTGGTCATATTTTGGTGTTTTATTAATTATGTATTTTTTCAGACACTTAAAGTATTTAGTGCGCGTGTTAGGTTTTCTGCTTCTTGCTCGTATTTCCCCCATGCTGTTTGAACTTTCAATCGGCATTTTTTTATGTTTGAGAATAGCAGTCCATGGCAGTGACTCGTCAATTATTAGCATAATAACCACAATATTACATACACACCCTGACAAAATTTCGTTCACGCTGTGTACGATAAACAACGGTTTTGTTAAAAGGCCACCATATAATTGAGTCACCGAATGTATCTAAGTAGACGTAACACCTGAGTCATGACCATACATTTTAAATGGACAAGAATGTTCCTCTTCTTCCAAGCCATTCCAAGCTTCCTACAGATCAAAAAGCGCGGTGGCCGGTCTGATGTCTCTCATCACCTCTCACGATCAGCATCATTGTTCTCATTTACGATTTGAGGGGCGCTTTGAGTTGGATGCTGATAAGGTTCAGCTCTTTGCTGCACCCTGTGTCAGTATAGAATTTCAAATCCCAATTGACGAATCCAGTATAAAAGTAGAAGAGCCATTCTGGACTGGAATGCCGTGCTAGAAAAATACAGTTTAAGAATAGTTTGTAATGTATGAATAATACATAATGCATTATTTATTATATATCATTGTGTATAATACATATACTATGCGCCATAACTTTACTGCCAAAATTGCCAAATAAAATTACAAACATAAGAATAAGTAGATACATACATTATGTACATACATTATTTGACATACTGCGGATAGCCAGACGGATGGCACGATGAAGGGCAAAATAAGTTGATCTGGGCCGATCTCTTGACTGTGTGCAAGACCAGATCAGGGATCAGGACGGAGAGAACATACATATTTGTATAAACAAGAAACAAAATTGCAGTCAAATTCTGGTCATATCTTGCTAGCCACAGCCTGGGCCAGCCAAGATTTTGTTTACGTTGGCGCAGATCTTATAATTTGAGCATTGCGCGAGGAGCTTTGAACTGTTTTGGCGCGACTTACGTGTGATCAGATTACTTCATTCACAGCGTAGGTGTTCCACCTCTCCAGACAATTTTTATCATAATTATGATGCCTTAAATCAATATTAATTTCAATTCTAACAATCTAAAATTGAAAATACTATTCTATATTTTATCTCGAATGCAACAAATCGTCCTGGTAGCGGCAAAATTGAGAAACTTTCAACAACCAAAGGCGAATTTCTTTGTTGCAAGAAAAGGGCAACAATCCATTCGACAATGAAAATTTGGGTTTGTTGAGTGATGTGCAAATTTACCGCGACCAGGACGAAATGTTCTTTTTAATCTTAAATTCATTTGATAAAATTTTAAAATCTCTGGCATATTTTCAAAAATTTGTTTAAATTAATTCATTACGTTTGTAGTTTTTTGTCTGCTTGATTTTTGATTTCATGGAAAAATATTTATATTTTTATGGGTTTTGCATGAGTTTTATTAATATCAATAATCAGTAGTTTCCGAAAAATTATCAGATAAATCCATGAGAAAGAACCAAAGAAGTATTATTGCTAATTGACTTCTTCAAGTTATGAGACCGAGGATGTAGAGGTCCTGTAGGAAAGAGGAGCTCTTGGATGTTTTCAGGGAACTTGGCTAATTCAGTCTCTATATAGGAACTCAATCAGAGCAACACGTCGGCTTCGAATGATGGTCACTTCAAGGATTCTCTCGACAAGGTCTACTGGTGTAATTTCCATCTCCAGATGCGTCTCCTCCTCTCTGGGGTCAAAGGTAGTCATCTCTTTGGCCAGGAGGGCAGACACAGTGCGTTGGTGCTCCTTGGACTCGCGTCGAGAGTGCAAGCCGATGAGGTTCAGCTCTTCCTTAGCGAGCTCTGGCGTGGGAGTTGTGATGCTTCTCGTTCACCACCTTCTGTTTAATCCGTCTCTTGCGGTTGATAACGGTTCGAAACTCGTCCTCATCAGGGAGAGGATTGGAATCAGAGTGAAATTGCGAGTCTTCGCTCTTGACACTCTGCTCATCCAACAATCTGTCACTCAGGTGAGAAGAGACAACCCTGGCAGCAGCTTCTACGCACGCGGGGGTGGCGGTAGCTCGCGGAGGGGGCGAGGGGAGAACAGGGGCGCAGTCTATCAGCGACGCGTTGACGCTGAAACCAAACGTCAGTGCCTCCACGCTACAACTGCACAGAGTTTTATCAACAAACATCACAGGTGGCTGATTTTGTAGCGGCGTCATCGACTTGGCCTTTACAGAGGCGGGGACCATTTTGGGTGGCCGCTTGGCGTCACTGTTAGGAACCTTGAGAGGCGGCAGCGACGATGGCACCAAGGTCGGCTGCTCTTCTAGCGCCTCGCGGCTGCCGATAAGCAACCTTGACATGGACAGCGGCAGGTGTTGGCTGCCTGGCAACGAATGCACGCTGTTACAGTCGTCGCGGCTGTCAACACCAGACTGACCCGACAACGGCTCACTCGTCAACTTGAGCTTGCACCGCCCTCTGGCGTGAAGGTGGTGTGGCAAGTGGTGCTTCTCCACATTCTGTTTCCTCTGTCTCTGCTTGCGGTTGATAACGATTTGAAACCCCAAACTGTCCTCATTGGAGAGAGTATTGGAATCAGAGTAAATCAGGTTGCCTTGAGTGTCTTCGCTCTTGACACTTGCGTTATCATAATGCTTAACCAACGACCTGTAGTACTCCTCCTCGTCCTCCTGCGAATTTTTCACTATAGAAAAACTTGTAACAGCAAACTTGATTCAATCAACCTTTGAAGTTCTGTCCTCTCCTCTTAAGGACGTGCAATATGGCGGGATAGTGATGTCTTCGAGCTTTGACTTAGACACTTCTTCAAGACTATTCGCTCTCTTTATTTTATTCTGGCCTCCTTCGCCAGCACCCTTTCTTCCCACTTTGGCACTCTGTTTCTGCTGCTCCCTTTTGCCATCTTCCGAGTAGCGCTGGTTGCGTCTGCTTACGTTTATATCACCAACCCGCGGTTCTTTGTTCTTCAGATCACTGTAAAACAAGATAAATACAATTCTGGGAAAGTTACTTGTTCGCGAACTCTCACTTGGCAAGCACAATTTTGCTGCTTTTGTTGGTGGTCTTCTCCCCGATGTATTCAAGGATGTACGCCAGGAGTTTGTTGCCAACATATCCCTCTATTTTCTCGCTAGGGACTACATTATACTGCTTCTGGAATCGCATAATACAATCAAAATTAAGCTAATTCATGTGCTAATTTATTAAATTTCATTACCTTCTTCGATTTCTTCACCTTTCGAGCGTTGCTAGAATCCGAATTGCTTCCAGGCATGTTCTCATTCTCATCCATTTTGTAATTTGGAGGAAGCTTAGTAGCTGGTTTTGACTGTTGGGTGAAAAAACGGTAAACAATCAGTCAAAAACATTGCACAATAAACAAACCTGTGTTTTCAAGATGGCTGGCGATTGTGTGCTTATGGGTGGCTTTTCACATAAGACAGAAGTTACAGAGGCTGTTTCCTGCTGCAGACCAAGTTCAAAAGTATCAGGACTCTGCATCAATAATTGAGATTGCTGTTTAAAATCCTGAATAAGAGCACGCAGCAGCAAGCAGCAAATGAAACCAAAAAAATAAAACAGCTAATTAGAATTACAATAAAATCCAAGCTATGACTTGTAGAGGAAGAATAAACAACAATATAAAAGGCCCTCTGAAGATGCACTACTTCACCAATTTTGAATTAGGCGTGTGAATTTCTCCTGAAATCATTCATGCCAAGTTGCAAAATATAATCAATAAGTGCACCTGCAGAGGGCCATAATATGGGTTAAATAAATAAGCATTACTCTTTACAAAGGCAAAAGGTGAGCTGATATCGACCGAAAGCAGAACAAATAATCTAGAGAGCTTTAACAAGCGGCTGTTGTCGCTGAACGCCCTTTTCCTCCTGTAAGAACCCCATATTAAATGAATACCTCTAGTAAATCGCTCATCATTTTTCTACCTGAAAGCTAAAAACTGATTGTTTGAACTCTAATTGTGGTAAATTATCAAATTATGATCAAGAGACACCATCAGCTGACACACGAAATGTGTCGACCAATCAGCATTAAAATTTTCCAAAGCATATGTTATTGTCCATTTAAATAAAAATACTGTTTTTCTCATACTTTGGTTTTAACTAAATTTAGGCGTGTTTATGTGTCGATAGACTAACTCTTGAGCTGAAAGTAGAGACCAAAAAATTGGTTTCATCTCTTTGGTAGAGGAATGGTGAGCAATTTATCAGCGGCACCTAACAAAAGGTTCTTAATGGAGAAAAATGTGTTTTGTGACTTCAGCCACTCTGTCGCTCTCGCTAAAACTCTCTAAAATAATCAGAGATTCAAAAACCTCTAAAATGGAAATTAAAATGGTATACATAATAAAAGAGGAAGAAAAAATCACCCGAAGAAGTATTGCTTTGTCGACTTCCTCAGGTTCCGAGACCGAGAAGGAGGCGAAAGTCTTGTAGGAAGAGGAGGGCTCTGGCAAGTTGTCCTTGAGCTTGGCCGCGTTGGACACCATCTGCATTTCCATCTCCAGAGCCTGCGTGTGCGCCTTTTCCTCTCTAGGCTCAAAGGTGGTCATCTCTGTGCCCGGAGGAGAGGATGCCATACGTCGGTGCTCCTTGGACTCGCGCCGAGAGTGCAGGCCCATGAGGTTCAGCTCTTCCAGGCTGGCCCTTTGAGAGCTCTTGCCGTAGCCCTCCTCAGCGTGGAAGTTGTGGGGCATCTCGTTCACGCTGCATGGCATGATTGGGTTCCTAAGGACACAAAACTGAATGGTGATTACATAATTACAATGCACAAATATACGAAATCTGTTGACAATACTAATTATTGTGACCGCTCCCTCCCATTTTTTTCCGCAATCAGCTTTCTCAACCAATAACAAATACTTTTCAAACGCGTTCAATGTTCCCACATGGTTGATAAATCTCGACACTCAAGTCCAAGTCAGCCAGAAAAAATATAAACAAACTGGGTGGGTCTCACTGATCAGCTTGCAAACCTTAATTGCATAGCAGATTTTCCAAGAAATTTCAGAGCATTACAATTCATTAATTGAAGAAAAGAAGCGCTCTCGCAGCCGGCAAAAAAATAATTGCAAACGCAAACACTTAAAGCGGCGGCAAATTACTGATTGTGAGCTGCTTATGAACAAGGAAAAAGGGGATGGAACAAAATACGATACAATACAAAAATATCCCACATAATGATACCTATAAAAATATCATTTTTGTAAATCAATGCAACTAACACACAAATCAGTAGAATCGTGCAGGTATAGGTAGGCACAGCGTGGTCAGTCTACAGCCAGCAGCGTGCACGTGCTCATACACATAAGCGTCCTGATAGCGTCTAGTGCTGTAGTGCTAATTGTAAGTTAGTGTCGGAGCCGTCAGAGGGCGAATTCGAATTCAAATTCTTGGCAACAACAACAACAAACACGAATGTGAAGTTAGCCGCTCGCGTGAGGATAGCCGATTTTTCAGCAATGCTGCCAACCAAAAATTTCAAACGCAGAAAGTGGTGGTTCGACTCAGGGGGTTGTGATTAAGTTAATTATATATAAATAAAAAATGCGTCTCTTATTGTTAGTGAACAAATTAAAATTTGAGCAAAATAAAGGGTTAAATTAAAGGGCTAAAAGAAAAAGACTAGACATGATACGAGATACGAAAGATACGCGGTGCATCAAATATTTCTTTTTCAATTAAAAAATAATAATAATAATAATTCTCGGCCACAGCAAAAAGGACTAAAATTTTTGAGTGGTTTTATAATTAGTGTCGGATAATTCCTCTATGAACAAAATTAAAAAAACATAATCTTGCGAGTTTTAGGGTTATTTGTTCTCTCAAATCTCGGGTTCTAACCATCAGAATTACAAAAACCACCTCGCTGACGTTAGCAGACAAGCAGACTCGTCTCAACCTCCATTAACCAGCTGAAGTATTGAGGAATTGTTTACCCCCATCCCTTTTCAATCCCATTGCTACTATTTTTATAATATTACATTTTTTATCATGCTTCCTCTGTCGGCTTAAAAATATTTTATCCTAAAAACCTCTTCTAAATTAACCACCAACACTCTCTGCGTTTAAAATTTTAGGTTGGCAGCATTGCAGAGAAAGAGGCTATCTTCTCGCGAGCGGCTAGCTTCACACAACAACAAATGGCTCTCTGCGCATGCTGTATCATGCTGTATGCGCAATAGAGGCCTGTGTGGTTTGCTTTTTCGCAAACCACAACCAACCAAACCTAAAAAAATTTAACCAATCCAAACCAAACCCACTTAGTCTAACTTTGAAACTGTCCAAACCAAACCACACGGCAGTGTTTTAAAACCATAACCAACCGTGGTTTAATCCAATAATTGGTTTATGGATTAACCATAATGAATTGGTTGGTTTTCATTATATATATAAAAACATCTATACATATAAAAACATCTATATATATATATATATATTCGAAGCCTCAAATAAATAAAATATGTTTTTAAATTTGAAATTTAGAAAATATGCCTAAAAGTTTTCCTATAAAAAATGCGAACTTATAATTAGAAGAAAATTGCATAGTGATGGAAATTTTATATTTAAGAAGGTTTTTTATCTTAAAAAATGAAAAAGAAATTTTCTTTTTTCGTAATTTTTGCAACTCCAAATCTTGGGTTCTAACCATCAGAATTTCCAAAAAAAACTTCCATTGATCTCCCCTGACCAACTGAAAAGTTAAAGGGTGCTTTGCTTACCCTCTACTCGTTAAAAGACAGAGATTTATAATAATGGATTACTGTATTAATTTACTAGTTGTATATAATATAAACCTTCAGTGTCGAATCCGCCAACAGATGGGCGCCACCGTATACTCTCGTAATAAATTTAATTTTAAGGCACTTGCGCTGAGATTTCCAACTCAATCCTGCCACTGTCCATTCTTAAGTTGATATAATTTCTTTTGAAGTGCTGAAAACCAAAATCGGTTAAGCCAACCGTCGTAGAATTGTGGAAGACAATTTTTTGAAATATAAAATCTTTTGCAACGTTTCAAAGGCGAATGGCAGGACTGATTTTGGTGTTCAGTACGTCAAAAGAAAACTTATTAAATGATGAATTTACAGTGGCAGGATTCAGTCAGAAATCGCAGTGGCCTTAAAATTAAATTTACTACAAAAGTGTACGGTGGTGCCATCTGTTGACGGCTTTGAACACAAAGGGTTTATGCATTCGGTGAATTACTATTTAGTTGGAAAATATTTTCCTGTTAAAAGAAGGGACAGGGTACGTGCAACAGCGTGATAATTTGGAATGAATTTCGGATAACTTCAAGTATTTATAAGCCCAGAGGAAGCATAATAAAATTGTAGCAATCGCGTTGAAATGGGATGGGGTATTAAGCACCCCCTAAACACTTTGGCTCGTTAGTGCAAGTCGAGATGAGTCTAAAGGGGGTTAGTTGTTGAAATTCTGATTGTTAGAACTCGAGAATTAGTGGTGCAAAAAAAGCCTGAAAGTCGATATTTTTTAATTGAATTTCAAAATAAAAAAAAATCCAAAAACGGATTTTTGTCTATTTGTGGTAGAATATATTTTCCGGCGGGTTGTAGGTGCAACTGTGCTGTTGCTTTATTATTGGCATAAATTTTGCGGTTTGCGGTTTACAGAGGTAAAACCGAAACCAACCAAACCAAACCATCTCTTTGATTTTAAAACCAAAACCACGGCGCCATCTTGTTTTTAGGGAATTATATAACCAAACCGTGGTTTGGTTTGGTTTGGTTTGGTTAAAACCGCTTCTCCGAAAACCAAACTGACCTCTAAATTGCGCAACTATCAGAGAACTCTCGGGCGTCTGGCCATACAACTTTTCGAATGCTGCCAACTTGCGAGTTGCGTATTTTTCGCTAGCAAAGTTCTTGACAGACAGTTGAGCATCGCTGTGGCGACCCGTGCCGAGAATCGAATGGTGGTAAGGACGACGACGAGCATGGAAGAAAATAGACTTGGCCTCGTCTGTCCTGTTTGCATTAGCCGCGTGTGTTAGGAGGCGTTTTGTTGGTGCACCAGCGTCCGTGGACATGTCGGGCCGCGGTCGATACACCGTCTAAGCCGCTCCCGACCAGCCGACAGCCGCGAGAAGAGACTTTTGAGTTGGGCGTCAAGATGGCGCCGTGCCCAGAGGACCCGCAGGGAAACGAGCCCAAAGCCCCCGACAAGACGGCCCAGGGCTCCGACGAGGCGGCCGCTCCGCGCGACGAGGCCGCTGCCCCTGTCACGGACGCCGAGCACCCGCCGCCTGAGCTAACGGTAAGCCCTGACAGCGGCTCTCGTACGAAGGGCACGCCTTCTTTGTTGACGGCCGTATTTCGGCACGTTTTGACCTCCGACGCGACTTGAAGCTGACCTCCCGGGGGTTGGGTTCGAAAAAGGGACTGTGTGGCTGCGACGGGGGTTGGTGTTTGGCCTGTAATACCGACCGCAAGGGATGTGTTGGGTGCGCAGATGGCCATGCTCTTTTGCGTTGGCGACATAAACCAAATTTGGATTTGCCTGGCTCTCTGTTGTTATTGTTTGCGATCACAATCTCATGCCAGATTGTGAGCTGGCTCGGAATGCTTATTATCATAATTTTCATTTAATTAACAGGCGACTGCTACTTAATTGGAATACTAATTTAAGATCGATTGAAATATCACCTATAAGTGACAGCTGATTTTGACAAGCCTAGTAGCATGCTTATTGACATTCTCCTTCTTATTTTTCTCGGTTGGCATTCCTTAAAAATCAAATCTTATCTATGCCCTTGTGCATGGATAGAGCAAAGTCGTGTTTAAGCCACAAAAACGGAAGTAAGTTGGCCGCTGGATTCGGGCGGAAAACCACTGCCAAACAGCGCGACTCGCATTTCGGCGTGATAAAATTCGGATTCTCTAGTGGTTTATTTTTTATAATTAGGGTGTGTATGCTAGTCTATAGGCTTCAATATTTTGTCTCTCCGTGATATTATTAGAAAATTACCCTCCGACTTTTACTTGAAGGGGTGGAATTTTTATTGAATTATCCATACCGTCATAAGAAGTAAATGAAGTGATGTGCAAGCTTGGAAAATTAATCAATGAAACATTTTTCTGATCCTTGAATTCCATTGAGAGAGATATATATATATATGCCGATAAGAGTAGATTGCAAATAATAATGCTTCCTCTCACCGCCGGAATAATGAAGAGGTGAGAATCGACTCCGCTTATGGAATGCGAAAAGCAATCTGGGAAAGAAGAATGGAATGATGTCACATCCTTGCCTGTGAGTGCCTTTCATAATATTTGCCGACTACTGCTGGGCACTAATGAAACACAATCACCACCGCAAAGCTCAGCAGAGGCTGAAAGTTTGGCGGAAAAACGTCCTTGTTGTGCGAAATGCAAGCCAAAATGAGAGAGAGAGGATCTTGAAAACAAGCTGATCGCGTTTCTTGAGCCAACGAGCAACGAGAGTGTCTTTGACTGTTCAAGTTATGAGAAAGAGAATTGGTTATTGAGATCTCCTTTTGTTCCTCAGCCTTTCAATGAATATGTGACAAAATATTAACCAACGTGGAAATTTCTGATTAGTATTTTCTCAATTTCGTCAAATCCAAGATTTTCTGTAGCAAGGATTTTCATTCTTATCTAATATCTAGAATGTATTATTTTTGTTGTGCAACGACTGATATAATTTATAAACGAAGGAAGAACAAAGTTGCTGTCGACAGTCGTTCCTTTCATCATGCTCAAAATTTCCAATTCTCTAAAATTAATAAAAAAAATATGATTCAGTTAGATTCTGTACACTCAAAGACATATATTTCCTCACAAATTTAATACACTTTTTTATATATGGAATGAAAATTCTTGTCGAGCTTTAAACAAATCTAATATTCAAGAGGGAAAATTCGTAAAACTCTCTGAGCAGTCTGCTCCAAATAATTTTTGGAATTCCTCTTCTATCAAAAAAACTTTGCTTTCTAAAGTTGCCAAGAAAGGGAGCAAATAGTCAAAGCAGTAAATCTGAAGTTAGGACAAGAATGTTTTAAGGTTAATTAAGCTTGGACCACAAGTCATTAATTTTACCCCATTAACTCAATTGTGGTCATAACTTTTACGCAAAGAATTTCCAGTTTCTCTACGCTGCAAGCGTATACTAGAAGAGCAGTCATTAGTGCAGGCTGAGCCACTTTAAAATGCCTGTGCCGCTTGAATGATGTAATGCAATGCAGTGTGCTGTTTAGACGGCCAAAAATTCGGTTCTGCCTCGTACGGGCTGGCTTTTCTAAATTTAGCCTCTAAAAGCCGACTCCCCCGCACACCCATTTCTCTCTCTCTCTCTCTCTCTCGCTCTCTCTCGATTATTTTTCTCGCGTCTGCAGCCGCTCCCACCCACTCGATCATTTCATTGTTGGCGCTCTTTTGTCGAAATAAATTCTCACTACTTGCGCGCGGACCGAATTTAAATGCAAATTGCTCCGGGGGCCGGCCGCGTATCGCGCACGCATAAATTCTGCTTTGCCCCGACGTGCAAACGAGCGCGAATTAGCCCCGCGACCATCGGCGCTGCAATTGACTCGCAAACGCAGCGTAAATTACGCACACCTGCCCGAATCATTGTCGCTCTCGGCTGCTCACCACGTGTGATTTAAAGTTTTCGCCCCTTTTAGAGGATGCGGAGGATAGATTGGCGTTGGCAATGCGCTCATTCTGAGATCATTCATGGCAAGCCTTAAATACGCCCAAAGCTCACGAAGCACAACTTAATTTCAGCATTCAGCATCCGACTGTCGCAAAACTTTGTTAGCTCTTCAACCTATATAATAATGTCATCTCGGCTTATAGTTTATGATAAGTTCACGTTGGAACCTTTGCATCTACGTTAAGGCGGTGGCAACTTCGATTAAATGATTCATGCTCCTTTTCTTTTTATTTTTCATGTATGGTCCGTGATTAGAAAACAACAACAACAAAAGGTTTGGTCCTTTTGGCGCAACCAGAAGTGACAAAGCCTTTGTCTATATGTGCGTCTAGATTTGCCAGATTTAGTTTTTAGATATTTCTATTTTTTCCTATCCAGCACACATGTTTGTAATCACAAATCCCAAGGCCTAAGTTTTCTTATCAAGATAATGGTAAAATTCTTAAAAGCTTTTTTCGATCATATTTCATATTCCTTTGTTTAATATTCTTAAAATAAAACAGTTGGCTAACAATGTCAACAGGATGTTTTTTGGAAAGTCGAATTCGTTAGCATTTTGAACGATTTGCATTCATGCTGACCTCCTCATTTATTTTGTATTTTGGATCTTTTTAAATTGGCGAATTCCCTTATTTGTTTCGTTGGTCTAATATCAGCCCTTAAGCTGTTGTGCAGGCGCCCACATTATTATTAATCCGAGGAGTGTTTGTCAAGTGAAGTTCGCGGGCGTTTGTTGTACGTGGTGCGTTGTGGCGCGATAGCAAATGAGGCAACGCGCACAGGTCTTTAACACACCTTGGACCAACAAAGTTCTTGCGTTTCCCAATTCCACCTCGGCGGAATTACTCAAACTTACGCCGCTTAAATCACAAGTTGAACGCACTCGCTGAGGAAAATGTCTACAGCTTAACTTGAAACAGGTGACTGACAAGCATTAACTAAAAGCAAAGACTGGAAATTTATTTGTTGGCATCGAAAATTGGCTCAAGAATTGAAATTGAACGTGGATAGAATTCTATTTCTTGTTGTATTAAATCACCCAAACTGTTATGTGAAATATGATTTTTCAATTAAGATTTTTTATGCGCATTGCTCTTAAATTGACTTCAATTGAGGCGGGGATTTTTATTGTTTGAAATGCCTAAACATAATAATTCGCCAGCTTTTTAAATGTTCCATAGATTCCGCTTCAAAAATCACTTTAATTGCGCATCACGATAGTTTGCGCCGCATCGTTTCAATTTCTTTAGGCAAACTGTTCGCAGCATGGCTCGAGCGATATTAAATTCTTAATATCCGCGAGTCGTTTCACTGATATTTTCCTTTGATCTCGAATCGTTTCGGCATAAGGCTGACGCGTAGCTGCAGGGCGAGCCGTATATACGTGCAGTGTCATTTTTTCATGCTCACTCGCGAATTTGCGACGCCACGGCCGCACGTATGGATACGAGAGAGAGAGAGAGAGAGAGAGAGAGAGAGAGAGAGAGAGAGAGAGAGAGAGAGAGAGAGAGAGAGAGAGAGAGAGAGAGAGAGAGAGAGAGAGAGAGAGAGAGAGAGAGAGAGGGTGAGTGCGGGGGATGTTTCGGCGTGCGCTGGTGGCGCTCGCTTCAAGCTTCAAAGCAACTCCCTTCGCACCCCACGAGGCCTCCCCTCAGAGTGAGAGAGAGTGCTCGTGCTGATCAATAAAAGTACATTCCAAGCACATTTATTTACACCCGAAAAGTGATACTGGCCCGCAATCGCGAATGTACACGTGCGTTGATGCAATCCTTCCACAATCGCAGTCACACCACCAACTTTGACGTTTAACGCTTTTTTGTGCAATTTGATAAGCTTTTATTTCAATAGAGAATCATATAAAGATACGCATTTTAGTGGCTCTGAATATAATTTTTACCCCAATGCTGTGCCGCTCATTTTTTGATTCATCACCTCTCAACAGGTGCGATAAAGTTCTGACATCTCGCATCAATTTCTTTTCTCTCGTGTCGATCGGTTTTGCGGAAGATAGCACTGACCTAGGACACTCCGTGGCTAGTTAAAAAGTTTCGGCCCGCGGCGCTTGACGAATAACGAACTCGATCTGTGTTTTGGCGCCTCTCGTGCGCAATATTGGCTCACTGATCACTTGACACCAGCCCGCGCTCGCGTTGCCTCACTTTTCCCTCTAATGACTCGGGAAAAATAGAAATACGTGTACGAATGATCTGCTGTGCGCTCCCAAGGGCATGCTAATGCAATTTCAAGACACTCTTGTGAAAAAGTGGAGCGAAGGAACGAACGCGAACACCGCTTTTCACTGCACACAGAGGCGGCGAATCGCAGTTTTAACTCGAGCAGTCAGGTGCGAACGATTTATCTGCAGTTTGAAAGTTTGAGTGCGCCACGAACTAGATTTCTCTGCTGATCATTCTTCAAGTAGACAAATCTGTAATTCATGCACAAAATAAAAGCCGTCCGTAAAATATTCCGGCGCTGAGCAAATGAAACGCGGATAATTGAAAGCTAGTTATTATGCTGATTTACCCGCGCGAGAGATAAAGTTTCAACCTGCCGCCATAATTTATAGTCGTTTGCAGTTTAAAATTTGCATAATATTCATTAATTATATGCACGCTTTTGTATGACATTATAACGTACGCATAAACAAGTCTTGATCCTTATGGATCAATGTTTGGGGTAAAAATAGCCCTACAGTGGTCCGGTTGAAAAGATTTCTTGCCAGGAATTGAATGTTTCTTTCAAAATCATTGTTTAGAGTGTCGGTATTTATTCTAAAATTTTAATGCAGATCTTTAAGTCTCTAAAAGCAATCATATGCTGTACATTCACACAGTAAACTTGCGCAAGCGCTGTCTCATTGCTGGCAGAACTTTGTGTTACTCATAGGGTCTAATTGAAACTCAAATAGTCAGCGATATTTCACAGTTAAACAATACTCCGATCTGGCTGGTGTTGCCTCTTTTTATTTTTGCAAACCTCTTCGTCTGAACATCGTATTTTTTCTTTCGGACTGGAGAGTATTAATTATTATTATTGTATTTATTAGACACCAACGGTGTACAACACATAGAATATATCATATAACGTTAATATATTCATCTACATACTTTTTATAATAAAGGAATGTTGCTATCAAAGAGAGAAGTCCGTCAGAATTCTGAGGAATAAAAAAATAATAAATCCCAGCAATAACAAACACATGGCTTTGGTTAAAAAGGAAATAAACATGCTGTTCAATTTTTATTCCTCCACTGGAAATCATGCGAAAAACATAATGCAATTTATTTAGATATTCACAATATTCATAGTAAAATCTTGCAATAATAAAAAATAACGACTTAAACAATTGCATTAAAAAAACAGGTAAGATTTTGGGTGAATTTTTGAGAATCTTTGAGAGCAGATAAGCAGATTCAAAATAAAAAATAAGTGTCAAATATTGGGGCAAAACAAACGTAATAGTAAAATGATTTTACAATCGCCACTCCCACAAGCAAACAAATAGTCATGAAAATCTAACAAATATTCGAAAAAAATTGTCACGTAAAATGAATATCTCACGCTATGGTAATGTACGAGTGTACAGCAGCTGTTTCGGCCCCACAGGCCTCATCATCGTGATTTTTGCGCTTCAAAATTTTTAACTACTCAAGGCTTTTTTACTTTAAATTTATTTTTATTGTAAATAAATATCCTGGCAGTAATATACGTGAAGTAAACATTTTATATTTTTTTGTCTCAACCGCGGCGACAAATTGCCAGAAGCCACTCGAGCACAGCGATTCGCACCTGAGTGCACACCGTCCGCGCCAAAATACGCGCGTGCCGATGGAGAGTGGGCGAAACGCGAAACGAAAAGCCGGCTGCGGATGCGGACAGAGAAGAGGTTTCTGTCGCGCTGGAAAAGCGGCGCTGCCGATCAAAAACAGTCGCGGGGCTGGTCGTCCGTCAGTGAGGCAGTGAGCGAAACAGCCGACTCGGTGTTGGCCGCGCGCTCGGCGCTCCGACCCACCGACCGACCGACAGCGACGGCAGCAGGCAAGGCAGGCAGGCAGCCAGAGCGAAAGAGAGTGAGTGAGTACAGTCTGTATAGTGAGTTGGAGCGCGCGGCTCGCGTTTCGTTTCGTTGTTGCTGCGAGTGACGTCACGCCGCGTGATGGCCGCCTCGTGTTGAGAAATCGGCCAACTGCTCGCCGTCCGCAGGCCCTTGCCGCCCACGGGCCCCCTCTAGCCCACGTGAGTGCAGCCCCGCGTCGCGCCGACCCCCTCAGATGCCGCCGCCGCCCCACCGTGGGGCTCCGGGCGGCCGCGGCCGCATCCCCCACCCACCCGACCGACACACACACTCGGGTGTTGGACTTTCCAAGGTCGCCCCGTCTGGCCCCCGCATGCACGGGGCGCCTCACCCCTACAGCTGATTCGGGGCACGGGGCAACGCAACTATAGCAGCAGCCGCCCGCTGTGCACGCCCGTCCACGGGTTCCGCCCCCCGTTTCGGTTGTTGCTACTTGTTGATTTTTTTCGCTCGGCCGCATGAAGCGGATTTCCTATCCCGCGGGGTGTTTTTGCCCCCTCGAACAACCCGGTTTCCGCGTTCTCGGCACTCGTCATCTGAGGTGCGTTTCCGTAGGCTTTTTCGACCTCAATCGCGGCTGAAGTTCTCGTGTGTATGCGGATTCTATTTTGGTAACGGCACGCACAAAAAATCCAAGCACCGACTTCTTGCTCCAAGTTGTTTGCCGAGTAAGAAAGTAGTACGGCTGGCTTGCCTCAGCGCGGACACACGTGAGGGAGGAAAAATACCTTTATTACTATTCGCATGCCCATGAAAATGAGGGGAAAATGGAATTTCCGGAATTTTTGCAGCACGGTCCTCCATTCCTGACGTGTCGCTTGCCGTGTGGCCAAATACAATTTTAATCTCTCGCCATGAGTCACAGCTGTGAGGCAGAAAAATGGCTCTGTAATTTGAATCGAGTCGTCTAATCTGCTTACGACGCTGCCGCGCCGTTTTATTTTAATTCAAGTCTGCGGCGTCTTTGCATAATAATGAGGCGGGAGCATGAAACCCGTGGGGTTCGCGTCTGTCGTCGGTCATTGCTAGAAATAATGTAAAGTAACTCCCGTTTTACTCGCGACAGGAAACAATCAAGGTTGGTTTCGGCGGCCACGCCCCCCGGCGCTCTGACTGATTTCGTGTCGTTTTCGTTTTGTGTGTTTCGAGGCGCGACGCGTATGGGCACAGATGATGCGAACGTCACGCGGCAAACGTAATGATTTTGCGGGGAGTCGAAAGGCATAATAATGACCTGGCTGGCGCACTAGTTGTTCGGAACTTGTGTTTACATTCTGCGTGACTGGTACGGCGAACGCCCTATTTGCCGAGGGCACGTGGTGTTGGAAAATTCTTGGGGCTCCTTTTTTGTTTCCTTCCGCATCACTGATCGAATGGGCTCTTAGCGGGAAATTGCGCTCTTTACCAATGTTTACCACTTTCTAATTTTTGCCCGAGACAATAAGTGAAACATCAAACAATCTGAATATGCCACGCTTGGCTTTTACGCCGAGTTGTCCGACCGGCTTTTACCAAATTAGGCAGAGCCCCTGAATTACGAGCAATTTATCTGGTGGTTTCTTTTAATCGTCTCGTCCTTGCTACAAAATGTCAACTTTCGAATTTGCACGGTGTGAGAGGGTGCGGGGCGGCTTCGCACCTCAGGCCCCGCGCGTCCGGTAAATAATGAATATATGAAACCAAGGGTGATTTACTTGATTTTAATACGCGCGTGTTCCTTCCGATGGTCTTGCAAGAAATGATTGGAGGATTTACAGGACTGGATAAAACTGTGCAAAAATACCTGATGTTTACTAGGTCTCAGATGAACAGCCAAAAGGGCTGCTAGAGAGAGAGCTTCACTGAGCGGTCACAATTCTATTAATTGCTAAATATCATCAGGGTAAACCCCCTGACAGCCTGATAAGCCTTATTTTCTGCAAAAAAATTAACCTTTCAAATATTACTTGGGAAAGAAATTTAGTGCGAACTCTCCATTTAAATGTCCCTCCTATATACTGTGAATATTGCTGGAGATAATGATAACCATGATTGTCATTTTTACAAATTATGCGCCATCTGGTCATTAAATTATTCATAAAACAATTGTGGTGGATGCTTTAGTCATCTTTACCGCCACAATACATATTATTCAACCGAGGAAAGCAATTGCACTAGAATTTTCTGGATTTGAATGTTTTGACTGCACTCAAATAACACAAAACGCCCCAGTCTGTTCTGACAGCTGAGATAAAGGCTGAAGCGCCGCGCAGTTCACTTTCCTAACCTAGTTTTGCTGCAAGGAAAGAAAGAAAGAAAAGTCCAACATGTGGTTCAACAACCGAAGCAAGCATCGCAGGCATTATTGAATTAAAACGAGGGAGACCGTAGAAATGCCGACCGAAAAGGGGGAGCATCCCGAACCACCCTCGATTCCGATTTGTTTTCTTTTTAATTTCGTCGGCTCCTGCAATTGCAATTCACCAGCCAGTTGAGAGGTTGCCGTGGCGATAAGAAAGCGAAAAGACGATAAGTCGCCGATAAACAAGCGCATTCAAGGCGCGACGATTTCGTGTAATCTGCCGGGGCAATTGGAGCGAGTGCTTTTCTCTCTTTGCTTGCAGCTTTCGAGATGTTTTAATTATTATGCACGAGGTACGGCTTTTCACTGGGCGGCTGCAGGGAAACGTGTGGGTTCGCGAGGCGCAGCCAGCCCCCTCCTAGTTAGGAAATAGACGAGGAAAAGGTGATTGGAAACACGCCCACCTTAATTTGAGAGCTCGAACCCGATCAGAGACGAGAATGCGAGCTTGAAATTTCATATTTATATCTCATTGTAATATCATTTGCCGACTGCGAACGCTTCTTATTATCAGCACGGTGGTGACATCACTTTTTTATTGTGCTGCTTTGCGATTGCCGAGAAACGCTAAACTTAAGGAGAACCACTTGGCGGGCAGGCAGCTGCATCAACAAACTTTCAATCATGCAATATTGCACTGTTTTCAAACAACTCGGTTGTGTGTTATTTTTAACTCTGTGTGTGCATTATCAATAATGTGTTATATTTCTTCTGACTGACTTGGACTTAAGTGTCGAGAATTATCGACCATGTGGAAACATTGAACTCCGTGAACCATTTACGCGTTTGAAAATATTTGTTGCTTGACGAGAAAGCTGATAGCAGACAAAACGGGTGGGAGTGGTCACAATAATTATTATTATCGTCGACAGATTTCATGTTTTGTGCATTGTAATTAATCACTGTTCAATTGTATGTCCTCAGGAACCCAATCGGGGCAATGTGTCGGCTTTGAATGATGGCCAGCTCAAGGCTCTTCTCGACGAAGCCTACAGCTACAAGAGGCCTAAGGACCGAGTCGGAAAGAGCGAGATATTTAATGTAAGTCTTTGTACGCTGTGGCTTGTGGACGCTGAAATAAGCATTGTGTGTCTTGGCAGGAGCTGCTGAAGACTGTCGAGACATCCGAAGAGGACAGCAACGACAACGCCTTCCTCATCGACTCGCGACTTTTGGGGCCGAAGCGGCGCGCAGTTGGCCGGAGGGAGAAGGGTGGATCTGAAAGACAGTCACACTGCCTCTCCCTCCAGAACATCAACCAGTGTCACCAGGGTGACCCGCCTGCCCGCCGACACGGCACGCACCAGTTCCGCAGGGGTGCCTCCACTTCCTCCACTTGCTCTTCGGTAATTGAGAATGGAAAGCAAAAGGGAAGTGTCGCTAATCAGATGCAAATTTATTCAGGTTATGTCGGAGAGCGTGAGCACGCGGCAGAGAGAAGGTGGCTCGTTGCCATGCAGCGTGAACGAGATGCACCACAACTTCCACGCTGAGGAGGGCTACGGCAAGAGCTCTCAAAGGGCCAGCCTGGAAGAGCTGAACCTCATGGGCCTGCACTCTCGGCGCGAGTCCAAGGAGCACCGACGTATGGCATCCTCTCCTCCGGGCACAGAGATGACCACCTTTGAACCCAGAGAGGAAAAGGCGCACACGCAGGCTCTGGAGATGGAAATGCAGATGGTGTCCAACGCGGCCAAGCTCAAGGACAACTTGCCAGAGCCCTCCTCTTCCTACAAGACTTTCGCCTCCTTCTCTGTCTCGGAACCTGAGGAAGTCGACAAAGCAATACTTCTTCGGGTGATTTTTTTCTTCCTCTTTTATTATGTATACCATTTTAATTTCCATTTTAGAGGTTTTTGAATCTCTGATTATTTTAGAGAGCTTTAACGAGAGCCATGGAGTGGCTGAAGTCACAAAACGCATTTTTCTACATTAAGAACCTTTTGTTAGGTGCCTCTGATAAATTGCTACCAAAGAGCTGAAACCGATTTTTTGGTCTCTACTTTCAGCTCAAAATTCATGCCTAAATTTAGTTAAAACATAAGTATGAAAAACGGTGTAACATCGTTTAAATGAGCAATAACATGCGTGGGAAACTTTACACGCTGATTGGTCGACACATTTCGTGTGTCAGCTGATCGAGTTTCTTGATCATAATTTGATAGACCAACTCATCAACCGCAAGTAGAGACCAAACAATCAGTTTTCAGCTTTTAGGTAGAAGAATAATGAGCGATTTACCAGAGGTATTCATTTAACATGGGGCTCTTACAGGAGGAAAAGGGCGTTCAGCGACAACAGCCGCTTGTTAAAGCTCTCTAGATTATTTTTTCCTGCTTTTGGTCGATATCAGCACACCTTTGCCTTTGTAAAAAGTAATGCTTATTTTATTAACCCATATTATGGCCCTCTGCAGGTGCACTTTTTATTGATTCCATTTTGCAACTTGGCATGAATGACTTATGGAGAAATTTGCACGCCTAATTCAAAATTGGTGAAGTAGTGCATCTTCAGGGGGCCTTTTGAGCTTGGATTTTATTTTGATACTAATTAGCTGTTTTATTTTGGTTTCGTTTGCTGTTTGCTGCTGCGTGCGCTTATTCAGGATTTTAAACAGCAATCTCAATTATTGATGCAGAGTCCTGATACTTTTGAACTTGGTCTGCAGCAGGAAACAGCCTCTGTAACTTCTGTCTTATGTGACAAGCCACCCATAAGCACACAATCGCCAGCCATCTTGAAAACACAGGTTTGTTTATTGTGCAATGTTTTCGACTGATTGTTTACCGTTTTTTCACCCAACAGTCAAAACCAGCTACCAAGCTTCCACCAAATTACAAAATGGATGAGAATGAGAACATGCCTGGAAGCAATTCGGATTCTAGCAACGCTCGAAAGGTGAAGAAATCGAAGAAGGTAATGAAATTTAATAAATTAGCACATGAATTAGCTTAATTTTGATTGTATATGCAATTCCAGAAGCAGGATAATGTTGTCCCTAGCGAGAAAATAGAGGGATATGTTGGCAACAAACACCTGGCGTACCTCCTTGAATACATCGGGGAAAAGACCACCAACAAAGGCAGCAAAGTGGTGCTTACCAAGTGAGAGTTCCGCGAACAAGTAACTCTCCCAGAATTGTATTTATCTTGTTTTACAGTGATCTAAAGCACAAAGAACCGCGGGTTGGTGATTTAAACGTAAGCAGACGCAACCAGCGCTACTCGGAAGATGGCAAAAGGGAGCAGCAGAAACAGAGTGCCAAAGTGGGAAGGAAGGGTGCTGGCGAAGGAGGCCAGAATAAAATAAAGAGAGCGAATAGTCTTGAAGAAGTGTCTAAGTCAAAGCTCGAAGACATCACTATCCCGCCATATTGTAGGTCCATTGGAGGAGAGGACAGAACTTCAGAGGTTGGCAGACTCAAGTTTGTTGATAAGTGATGCTATTAAAAGAAAAATTCGCAGGCGAACAAAGACTTGGATGACGAGGAGGAGTACAACAGGTTGTTAGATGAGCAGAATGGTAACGCAAGCGTCAAGAGCGAAGACTCTCAAGGCAACCTGATCTACTCTGATTCAAATCCTCTCTCCAATGAGGACAGTTTTGAGTTCCAAACCGTCACCAACAGCAAGAAGCAGAGAAGGAGGAAACAGAAGGTAATGGGTTGAATATGCTGTCAAAATAGATTTTTCAATTTTATTCTTTTTGCTACTATATTCATATTATAAGCTCTTATATAAATCCGAATTTGCAATCACTACACATAACAAACAATTATTTGGTTAAAAACAGCATATTGATCAATTAACAGATTCAATATCAATTATGAGTATTTTTAAAGAAAAAATATGACGTCATTAATGATTACATTTAGTCACACTCATCAGAGCTAAGTCTAATTTCCGCTTCACAACCCCATTTTAGTTTAAGACACATTGTCTTAAAGAATTTAAAAGCAGACCACTCGCTCACTATTCATGTCCTGCATATTGTTTGAAAAGTTTTCAGATTGCGTAATTCAAACCCAAGACTGGTGTTTAGGAACGCATTGTTATATTTGTTTCATTAATTTCAGGACCAATCTGCAAGCCACTCGTACATCCGCGGTGGTGGTGGCATGGGCTATGAGGAGGACAGCCATCATCACCACTTGCCACACCACCCACACGCCGGTGGGCGGCGCAAGCTCAAGTCGACGTGTAGTGTGCCTCCATCGGACCAGTCGGGTGTTGACAGCAGCGACGACTGTGACAGCGTGCACTCGATGCCGGCCAGCTCACACCTGCCGTTGGCCGCGGCGGTGGCACACGCGCCCGACCATGCCGCCATCATGTCTTATGCGGCGATCGCGCGCAACCCGCCTCCTCCGCCCACCCCAGTAGCGACAACTGCTGCCGTTGCAGAGGAGAGCTGGCCGCAGGTTGTGGAGGAGACGTCGTCATCCGTCTCGTCCATCACAACCGAGCCGAACACGCCGCCGGAGGAGACGACCGTCAACGTGCTGCATGACTATTACCCGTCGCTCGCTGAGAGCGTCAAGGGCGGCAGCCGCAAGGCATCGGAGGAGCCGCCTGCCTTGGCGCCGGTGTCGCTGCCGCCTCCCAAGGTTCCTAACGGTGACGTCAAGCGGCAGGCGTCCCTGCCGCCCAAGATGGTCCCCGCGGCCGCCCCCGTCGCCCCTGTTAAGGCCAAGTCGGCAACGCCGCCCGCCGTGTCGTGCCCGCCAAAGCAGCAGCAGCAGCGCACGCTACAAAATCAGCCACCTGTGATATTTGATGAAAAGACTCAGTGCAGTGATAGCGTGGAGGGACTGACGTTCGGTTTCAGCGTCAACGCGTCGCTGATGGACGAGCTGGGCCCCCTGCCAACGCCAATGCCGCCGCCTCCCTCTCAGCTGGACTGCGCCCCCGTTCTCTCCTCGCCCCCTCCGCCGCTGGCCAAGCAAAAAGCAGTCCCGCCACGACCCACCGCCACAGCCCCCGCTACCCCCGCGTGCGTAGAAGCTGCTGCCCCGGTCGTCTCTTCTCACCTGAGTGACGTGCCCACCACTAAGAAGACTAAAGACTTTGCAGCCATGTTCAGACAGCCAACCCAGCCCCTTTTGTTCTCAGAGCCCACCCTCAGCAACAACTACAAGGAGACGGTCGAGTTCATCGGAAATGGTGAGCACTAAGCCCTATTTATTTTTTCCAAGTTTTTGCTGCATCCTAAAATTAAATCCTACTGCTTTATTTAACTGTTGCTTTTGTTGAAGGCACTGAACTTGTTTGTTTCGTTTTTATTTATGAAATAAAGCCTGGTTCGATGAAGAAGGATGTTAAAACTAATTCAGAAAAATTCCTGATGTTTGGAATTTTAGAAACTTTATATTTTCTTGCAAGGTTAAGAGGGTGAAATTTTAAATGATCTGTGCAGAGACACGAATGATGGAAGTATCAAATTAATTATATTATTTGTATCTCTGATCAACTTTAAACTCTCTGATCGTATATGCAAATATAAATTTTCCAGTTTCATCTAAGGATATTTTCTAAAAAAAAATTTAATAACATTGCTAATAATGAATTACCCAAAATTAGGTAAATTGTTATCTGAAATCATCCATCTAAATTAAATAAAAAATATACTCAATATTTAAAGTTTGCACTAATTTAGAAATGCATCATCTTAAATATGACTTTCTTGAAACTTTAGTGATTTTTTAATGCCATTCCAAACTAAAAATATTAATTTGGCTCAGCAAACACAATACATTAAAGAAATCGGTGTCGTCTAATAAATGTTCATGATTAATATGAATGGATGTCGATTTTGGTACTAAAATCTTCGACCTATGAGTTGCCAACCACAAGCTACTCGATTATATATCTTGTATTCCATAAGCCACTAGTTTAAAAACAAATTTGGTGCTGTCTTGTAGATCTCTGATCTACCTAGATTCAGGGTGCCTTGAGCTGGCGACGATTTTGCATTAATAATATCTCTGGTTTTTCCCCCTCAGCCTGGCATGACACCGAACTTGAACTCAGCACGGCAGGTTCGAGCAACCGAAACATCTCGTGGTTTTGTCCCTAGTGAAAGTTGAGGACAGACTACTACCTCTGGCATGGGTCACTTGCTGGTCGAAATTTTCCTACCGCCGGTCATTTCAAGATGACGGACTCCAGAGCAGTGTGTTGTGTTCCTGTTCCCTCGTACGAGCGAGCGAGAGTAAAACACAAAAATAATCGTTGCATCTGCTGCTACCACGCCAAGGCGGCCAGCCATTCGAACTCGAGTTAGTGTTACGTCGTCGTGGCCTTGTGATAATTGCGAATGAGAAAAAAAGTACTGCTTAACACACACGGAACACTGAGAGACGCAGCGTGTTACGAAAAGTTGAAAGGTTCCTCCGTTCATTGAAAGAAATTGTTGAAGTGAAAATAGACTTTTGCTGTGCGAAAACAATTTTGGCTCCTGTGCGGCCGAGGACGTAAATGAATGCAAGTAGATTGTAACAGATTGATTGCATAGTTACGTATTTGGTTAAAATTTGTTTTTTCAATCACGACCAATGAGATTTTGCGAATATCTGGTCATACTAGTCCATAAAGTGGGATGACACCAAGAGCAATAAGAGTAACTCTCTCACACTTGAGCCCGTAATGAAATTAATCGATCCAAGTGCTGCTAATTCTAGCAATATGCGAGAAGAAAATAATCCCCCGCCCGACTGGACTTTTGCTGTTGATAAAGTCACTGATTGTTGCGTGTCATGCCAGAGAAAACGCAGACTAACCGAATTCGCTGCAAGAGATGAGACAATATACTTAAAAGAACCGAGAATGGTGAACACAAATGCGTGTTTCAAACTTGTAACCCATGTTTTACTCTTGAATGCCGTTAATTTATTCTGTTGGAAGAAAACAAATTTTATACTACGATTTGTCTGCCTGCCTGCCTACCTACCTACCAACCATTGTGTTTCTCAGATTTGAATACGGTTTTCTGATTTTGTCTTTAAATCATTCCTTACGTTGTACTAAAGAAAAAGATTGTCACTCTCAATTCACGATTTGAACCTCTCAAAACGTAGAAATATCATTCGTTTAGAATCAACTACTTTTTGTTGTAAGACTGGGATGACGATAAAAACAAAAACACAAAAAGAGTAATCAAATTAAGATAAAAAGTGAAAAATATCACACATAAACACACACAAAAACACACAAACACTTCACACTTGAAACAAAACACGATATCAGAATGGAAACTTACAGTGTTAACATAACATTCATTATTCACCTGTTGCGAGAAAAAATGATACATCATCCGTGTGACGTCTATTGTTTCCGTTGCAAATTGGGTTCCGCACTGATCACCCCGAGAGCGCCAATAAGGAGCCCCCCTGCCCCCGTTGTCGAACCCTCCCCTGACAATCTCGAGTCTTGCTCTCGGGCGCCCCTCGACAGTTGTTAATATCATTTCCCACTCCATCCAGGCACCTATGCGCCGCCGAGCTGCATCAACTTGTGTGTAATATAAATATATGCAGTACAAGCGATCAAAAGATACCGCATAATCTATTTTTGTTGTGATCGCGGGTTCCATTCGCAGGTGCCATTTCGTTTCGCGCGCGCGCGCCCCGCAAAAGGTTGCTTACACTGCTCCCCCCGCCCGGCCCCCTGTTACGTCCGTATTCAGCAGAGAATGAACTTTTAAAAGGATCGTGTCCCCTCTCGCGGGGTTGTGAACGCGTCAAATGTATGGATTGCTTCCGAGTGTTTGGAGACAAATTGCCCATAGAAATTTTGGCTGCCCGTGAAAACTTTTGGCCTAATTCTTCCCGACTTGTACAACTTGGAAACTTCAACGACCCCGATTCCTCTCCCCCTCCCCCCACACTCCCTCTTACGATATATCAAAATACCGAACTGCAAAATAAACTTACAGTTGTCGCTCTTGAAGTGGAAAAAACGTCGCAAGATCTATTGCAGATTGAAAATATGTAAACATGATGCAAAATAAATGTTAAAAAACTCTGGAGACAGCTTTCTTCTGTTGATTTGCGAAGGTTCCGTTCGCCAACTTGCATGGAACGTTTAAGTCTTTCATGTGTACTCTCACCATTGCAATCCGTGCAAGGAGAAATAATGTTATCAGGTAACGAAAATTTGTACTCTTTATCACACAACTATTGCAGTTGGTGGGTGAAAACTTGTTTTCAATCTCGAAATTTCAGTGCTGTCGGCCTTTTACCAAATCAAATCCCCTTATTTTTGAAAAATCTCAAAATGTCTGCTAAAATTTTCGTCTGTTTTGTTGAACACTGGATTTAATAAAATAAAATATTGCTTCTCCAATTTAACCGTGTTTTAGTGTTCATTCATTTGGTTTTTATGAAAGAGTATTTTGTAAATCTATTTCAGATTCAGTAGAGCGATGGATCAGTCAATTTATTAATGCTGCAAAGAAAATTGTCTTTTATTAGAAGTGAAGGGGGTAGGATGTGAATGCTCTCATAGAAATACGGGAAAGTAGATTATTTAAAAAATTCAGATATCCTATTTTTAGAAAGTAATTTCAGCCGTTATGCAACCCTCGCTGATTAACTATTACATATGCGGGATAGTCTTGTCCTCCATAAGGCGATCGAGGGGATTTCGTCTCTTGATTCGTATTTCTGGAAAATTTCTTTTTGTAAATTTGAGAGTTATCAGCAGTAGAGGATTAGAGGCGCCACGACAGCCAGCAAATTTTGCGTCACGTGGGCAGCCGCCAGTGAAAAGGGTCAAAAATTAAAAAGTGCAGGAGCATAAAATGTCTTCCGACCCTTCGGGCTGTTAAGCACTGTCAAACGTCACGTTTAAAATATTGTTATAATCTTACAACAAACATCATTCTTTTGTGGGAAAAGTTGTAAATAAAAATTAGCTTTTCCTGCTTTATTAAGATTTATTATTATATTAAGATTAAGATATTTATTATTCAAGCCAATTCAACTAAAAATATAATTCCATTAAGCCGATAAGTTTACAACTGTGATTTCAGAAATGCTAATACTAGAAAAGTATGCATGCAGTTAATTTGAAATTACATTCCTAAAATGTATATAATTTTACATTTGAAAAGCTTCGCAGGTCATGTTGAGTATCATATTATACACTTAAATGCTAAAAATTGAATGCTCGCTTCCTTAAGTGGAAAATTGTCACTATAGTTGACTTAAAATCTAAAATGGCTCATGCTTAAGAGCCATCGTTTGACTCGACTTCCAAGGTCAATTGCTGTTGGATTTACTGAACTTAATTTCCATGCCAGGGGCGGAAATCTCGATCTCAAAGGCAATTTTTATCATGAAACCATTTTGATTTCTGCTTCCTCTGGTGTCACTATTGGATTGGTCTCCATTTGAATCCTTCCTTCGCTCGTCTCTGCGTTTATTGAGGTTGTAATGCTCATCATTCACTTGGTCTTCTTCATATTTATCTTGAGGCTCACTCTCCTCCTCTGATTCATCTCTAGACTGACTAAGGTTTTGCTTGGTCTCTCTTTTTGGCGGCGACTTAGATTTAGGACGATTGTTGTCAGCGTTTTGTTGCCTCTCTCGTCTGTCTTTGCACTCTGACAATTTGTCCCCAAACTGAGCAGGGGGTTGCCCAGTTTTTCTTTTCTTCAGCGTCTTGGTTTTAGAACGATTGTTGCCAGAACTTTCTCGTCTGTCTTCATCTTCTGACGGTTCGTGTCCAGACTGAGCAGGGGCTCGCTCAGTTTTTATTTTTGGTGGCGTCTTTGATTTAGAAACGCCATGTCCCTGGGCTTCATTGCGGTCCTTCTCGTGGCGTCCCATTGGTGGAGGCATGGCTGGAACTTGGTTTTCATCATCTCTTGGGGGCATAACTTTCAATTCTTGTCTTTGCTGAGTCCCTGAGGTTCTGGCTAGAACGTTAGTTGGCAGTGGAAGCTCTGTTTCCTCTGAGGAGAAGTTTCCCTCATCAGAAAATTTGTAGTTTCCCATGGTTTCTGCCAACGGGGTAACTGGCTCATTAAAATCTGACTCAATAAAATCTGGCTCTTCATTATAAGGTTCCTCATCCTCACTTGGGTCGCCTGACGAACCTTCAGACTGGTCAGAATCCTCTTTTTGTGATTGGTCGTCTTCCTCAACTCTTGACTCATTAGAATTTGGGTCCTGTTTAAGCACTTTGTCAGCCTCCATTACTTGAACTACAGATTTAATTTCTGGAATTGGTTGTTCGACTCTTTTTATTGACATATATTTACCTTGATCCTCAGGGTTTTCAACTTTGTGATCACTTTCGTTAACTTCTGGGCCAATTTGAAAGGTGGAGTCAGCCTCAAGTTTCTGGCTACATTGCAAATTCTTTTCCTCTGGAGATTGGTTGTCCTCTCCATCTCCTTTAATTACAGATTTAACTTTCGTCTTTTGACTGTTCTATCAACAATCTTACCTTGAGCCTGTGGGTTTTCATTATTTTTATCTTGGACATCAACTTCTGGGCCATTTTGAGCCTCAAGTTTCTGGCTACTTCTCAAATCCTTTTCCTCAGGGGTTTCAACTTTGTGATCACTTTCGTTAACTTCTGGGCCAATTTGAAAGGTGGAGCCAGCCTCAACTCTCTGGCTACCTTCAAATTCTTTCTTCTCTGGAGATTGGTTGTCCTCTCCATCTCCTTTAATTACAGATTTAACTTTCGTCTTTTGACTGTTCTATCAACAATCTTACCTTGAGCCTGTGGGTTTTCATTATTTTTATCTTGGACATCAACTTCTGGGCCATTTTGAGCCTCAAGTTTCTGGCTACTTCTCAAATCCTTTTCCTCAGGGGTTTCAACTTTGTGATCACTTTCGTTAACTTCTGGGCCAATTTGAAAGGTGAAGTCAGCCTCAAGTTTCTGGCTACATTGCAAATTCTTTTCCTCTGGAGATTGGTTGTTCTCTCCATCTCCTTGTCCCAGTTCTCTAGCTATTGATTGAATGTATGTAATTGGTTGACTCTTTTTTATTGACATAATATTTACCAGGCTGTAGCACAGCAGAGTATGAATGTTCTGGCTGGACTTCTCTCGAAGGCAATCTGGCAGGAGAAATTTTTGGCAGAGGGAGCACAGGTTTTGTATTTGGTGCATCAAACTGTCCTTTTTTTGCGTTTTCTCTTTGCGGAAATGGAGGCTGCGCACCTTGTGTCGGTCCCTGAGTACTTTGCACGGAAGGTGCGTCATTTTTCTTCAGCTTTTGCCTTTTCTTTTGTTGCACATTCCATGGCATGCGTGAACTGTTGTCTTCATCAGGAGTGGGCTCAGGTTGGGGAAGCTCAGGCGTCTTTATCTCAGGATCAACTTTATTATTATTGTCAGAAGTATCAGCAAAAGCCTCGGAAGAAGGAGGCTCCTTTCCCTTGTCTTCCTCTTCCTCATCACTTTCATTTTGAGGCGCATCTTTGGGGGGCTGCCATTTCTTTTTCTTAACTGGCGTCTGTTCATCATTAGACTTGCCATTTATATTCAGTAAGATTTTTTCCAAAGCTTGGTCACCTAGAAAGCCTTTAACGTCTTCCGCTTTTGAAATTTCGACCTAAACCAGGAGGTTTCATTGCGCGTATGAAAATAATATTCAGTTTTCACTCTGATCGAACCTTTGGTTGTGACTTCTTCTTTCCTTGTTTGCTAGTTCTTGCCGTTTTAGTCTGCTTATTTGATGCCTGCATGGAACTATCATCTTTTTCACCAGCAATATCTGTATCTTCTCCAGGTATTTCTGGATTTTCTGCATTTTCTTTATCCTTTTCCATATCGTGTAAGCACTCAAGTGCCCAGGGATCCAAGTATCCATATTTCGGCTCAAGCTTTTTTCTTAGAGCAATCTGTTGGGATTCATCCAATTTTGGTCTGATTTGTATGACTGAAAAAAAGTACAATTTAAAGGACATGACAATAAGCTCACAGTCAAAATATTAACCTGTCACTTCCTCGTACTTTCTTCCTTCTCCAGAGTTCGGCTCCTGAAATTTTCAATCGATGTTAATCAACAAGTTTAAAACAAATTACAAAATATTATTGCATAATAAATGGATTTAAAAAATATTAGTTTTCCTTTAGTTCTTCGGTGAATTAAGCTAAGTCCATCGCAATTCAGGCAGCTGATTATTTAAATCAATTCCGTTCTGTGAATCCAATCGAAAAATATTTAAATATTGAACTGTTGCTTTTCGTGAAAATGGGGCAAAAACTTATAAACATACCCTCATATTTACTCTTGAGCAAATTAATAAAGGGGAGTCACTACGATAAATTCCAGTTTCGTAACATACCAAGTTAAATTCTTTAAATACTTGGGTTGAAAATCAAGGATTTTGTTATATAATTCTTAATATCTTCAAATTTTCGCAGCATATTATTTATTAAAACCTCTTTTGGGAACCAGATGAATTAAAGACAGTCCATTTATTTTTTCATTTTCAGAATAAGTCTAATCCAAAAACTCCAGCATTGTTTCGATTTGAAATTTAAGCGTGTCTCTATTTCCAAGTGAGCCTGAAATATATAAAATTTTGCAAAACTAGGATATACCTGTCCAGTGGAGGCAGCAGGTTCAAACTGCACATCGTCGCCCTCCGAAGGCATTCTCGCATCCAAATCTGCCTTCGGGGAGCGTCTAAAAAAATATTTTTTCGGAATACAAATTTAAGCTGAAGCTCTTCTTATTTAAAAATCGTATTTACCAACAACTGGAATACAATCAGGCCAAAGATTGTACTTTCGGAGGGATAAAATTGAGTTAAGCAACGCTTGCTAACGCCTTGACTCTTGGAACCATGTCGAGATTCGAGATTTGATGACTTCGCTGTTAGAGCTGAGCAGCCGAGAAAGCATTTCAGCCGCGACAAAAATGCGAACTAGGAACTAGAAAATTTTAAGCATGCAATTCTCAACGCACAAAAATGCGGCATATAAATGTTTGTCACAACCAATAAATTGCCGGAATGGTGCGATTTTGAGCAAGTTTGGAAGTACGTGGTGAAGGAATTCAGGCTAACAATGCTATTTCTCACCACAAAAATTCGACGACAGAAAAAATTAATTCAAGTGGCCGACATATTCTTGTGATTGCCCCGCAATGAATGTGCTTTTTAATATTTCCTAATTCTGTGGCAGAGTGGGGGGAGAATGGACTCCATGACGCACTGGTTTTTAATGTCTAATGCAAAAATATAAAGATCAAATAAAGCTCTTAAAGGGACTCTTATGACCTTTGAGCGTTTTGAGAGAAAGATGAAGCGACTGACTGACTGGTCATAAGTTTTTTGCTGATAAATGACGCCTGATGAATTTCTGATGTGAAATAAATTATGTCAATTGATTTTCTCTAGTCTCAGGTATTGAAAAAAAATGTTCAATTTTTAGTTACCCCCTAAAATTGTAAAGTTATCATTGAGGTTTGATAGAAATTCAATTGCTATTCATGTTTTTATTTTATTTGATCAATATCAGTGAAATGTGAACAGTTACACTTATAAGACTAGAGATGGACATGTAAATAAAATAAAAACAATGAAACTTTAAACTGCAAATTTTTCTTTATGCAATTAAACACATGCG
Organism: Cloeon dipterum; assembly: GCF_949628265.1. Taxonomy (NCBI): domain Eukaryota; kingdom Metazoa; phylum Arthropoda; class Insecta; order Ephemeroptera; family Baetidae; genus Cloeon; species Cloeon dipterum. The sequence continues at coordinate 8,352,801 of NC_088790.1, read as the reverse complement.
CCAGGAACAAACACAAGGAGCAATTTAACTCCAAGATAGCTGCGCTCAATTTTAAAGCACTAAATGAAGCAGCTATGTGATTCTTGAGTTCGAGTTTTGACTGCACTTAATTTACGTGCAAGTTTGTGTCTTAATATTTTATGAAATTCCAAACGGTATGTGCTGGTGATTTCACTCGGTAATGGTTACATCAATATTCCTGACTCAGATAACTTAAGAAAATTAGTGGGGTAGAAAGACACATGGCTCAGTCCTGTTTTCGACATTTAAACAGGCATTGTAAACGTGAAAAACCATACACGGAGAACGAAAAGCCAAAAACTTATCAGCATTTTGGGCGAAATTAAATCACTAATCAAACTTAAAGTGGTCCCACTTAGGTAGAAAATCCATTTTTTGCACATTATAGTCATTGTCAGGTCTGGCTGTTTAATCATAGAAAAGGCGAACTAATGATGTAGACACCAGAAGATCATCATCATAGAATTTGGTTTCGATGACCGTGTTTCCGCTTCAAAAAAATATATATATCACTTGAGCATATTTCAAACATTAAATGACCACTTTTACTCACTTCAAAACGCTAGCAGGCATCATTTGAGATTCAGGCGCAGCCTCTATGAGGGATTGCCATGTGTTTGTTGAATTGGGAATGACAAACCCAAATTCAAAGAACCATTCTTCAAGACAGCGTCCCTAAAAGTCACATTTTCTTAAAATTCAACATTTAAAAAAAAACTAAGAATAAAACCTTAAAAAGCACTTTTTGTTCTAGTCTAAATTTTTCCATTGGCTCTGCTGAAGAGAAGTTGATTTCTCTCGACACAGCCCGGCACTTTAGAATTTTCATCGGCACCCTGGCCTCGTGCTCAACGTCCGGAATCGATCTGTTGTTGAAATTAAAATTAATCCCTTGCTTCACATGTTGTCAATAAATTTGCATACAAATCATCCGTGCCCTGCCAAAGAATTTTTCCAGTGTCTGCATCTCGAAGGTTCATCCAATTCCTGAAATAAATTGATTAAATAATATTATGAGTTTTCATTGTGCCATGTCTTTGTGTAAGAAAAGATTGATTTGAATCAGGTAATTGCATCACGCAACCCGCACGTCGAGCTGCGTGTTTCGCTGCTTTTTTAGCCCACCGCCCCGCGATGCATTGATTAGATTTCACCCTGTGGCTTATGTGTATCATATGTATGCAGCTGAAGGAAGCTGAAATTTCCTTTCGATTCGTGAAATATACTCACACTTTGAACCCCTTCAGAATATCCTCCGACCGCGAAGGCATCTTCGGCCACTGTCCGACGTCTGTTATGATCAATACACCTTGATTTTGTAAAAATTAATGCAGAAAACAACAGAGCATTCTCTAACACTGCGAAAGCACCTGGTCAAGTGAATAAGTAAATCAACAAAAGCAGTGCTGCCACCTGCCGGAATCGACTTAAGGTGAAAAATGTCATTAAGTGTGGCACTCATCTTTTATCGAACTATAAACCAATTCTGTTATTAGTAATGAATTTTTGAGAATGCTTGGCTGTTAAATAAAAAGGATTAATATAAAATTGTGATATGCTGCGGTATTTAAAAAAATTTGCAATATTTTTCAGCGAACACTTATTAAATAACCTATTGCAAGTCCAAATAATTACTCCGGACGTTTTCATACATACATGCACATGAAATAAACAGTGTTCAATTTTTTCAAATATTTAATTCATAAGGGTAATTTTCAAATTTCATGCCGCTTATCTGCTAGAGGAATTTCGTCTCTTCGCCCAAACGCAAACCTTGCACCTCAGGTGGCTCTTTTGCCTTGCCGTCTTTGAGGGAGTGGATCATATTAAGGAATGACACCTGGTTAGCTTAAGCAGTAGACTGATGGTTTAATGCATAAAAAGGTTTTATTAACATGATAAAAAATATTAATTTATGGTCAGTTATTTAGGAACATATGAGTTGTACACAATTATAAATCTTCCTTCCTATTGAGTCGCATCTTAGGTTGGCTTGTTTTTCTTGGAACCCATCATTTTCTTATTCTTTTTAGTACTTGTCTGTTCATGGTCAGACTTGTCATCTATGCCGATATACTTGAGGATCTTGTCTAGAGATTTGTCGCCTTGGTAGCCTTCCGCTTCTTCTGCTTTCGTGACTTTATTGTTCTACAACAGGTTGTTCTATTGCGTATGAAAATATAATATTCAGATTTCACTCTGATCAAACTTTTGCTTTCTGCTTCTTCTTTTGTTTGCCTAGTTTTCGCAGTTTCAGTCAGCTCATTTGAGCTATTCAGCACTCTCCGTTCCATCTTCATTCTTTTCCATATCGTATATGCACTCAAGTGCCCAGCAGGTATCCAAGTATCCATACTTCGCCGTATACTTATCTCTTATTTCTTTCATTTGTGGCTCAGTCAATTTTTCTCTGATTTTTTCGACTGAAAAAAGTACAATTTAAAGGATGTATGATAAACACACAGACGAAATATTTAACCTTTCACTTCCCCGTACTTCCTTGAGTCGGATTCCTTATAGTCTGGCCTTCTCCATGGTTTGGCAGCTGAAATTTTAAATCGGCGTTATTCAACAAGTTCGAAACAAATTACCAAATATTATTGCATAATAAATGGATTTAAAAAATATTAGTTTTCCTTTAGCTCTTTCATGAATTAACCAAAGCAGTCCATCGCAATTAAAGCCGCTGATTATTTAAATCAATTCAGTTTTGTGACTCCAAGCAATTCGTCATAAATTTAAAACTGATTGAAGTGTTGCTCCGAAGCTTTTTTGGTGAAAATAGGGCCAAAACTTCCGAGCATACCCTCATAAAATAACTACTTTTGAGGAAAATAGAGTCACTTTGATAAATTCCAGTTTCCTAACATAATATACAAAGTTAAATTCTTCAAATACCTGGGCTGAAATATTCTCTGACGGTGAAGGCATCTTTGGCCACTGTCTAACGTCTGTTCTGATCAATTAACCTTGATTTTGTAAAATTACTGCAGAAAATCGCAGAGCGCGTTTCTAGCACTGAGATTCAGATAATGTAACATTTTTATAGCACGTGTGCCCGTATGGTGAAGTGATTCAAAATTCAACAAAACTTACAAAGCAGTGCTGCCACCTGAGGAGAGTGAAGCTCTCACTACTGCCACCTGCCGGAAGTGACCAAAGGTGAAAAATATCATCAACAATGAACCAATAATTCTAATCAAAATCAAAAACGAATACTTGCAGGTTGCAAAAACTCGATTTTTTTTAAATGCAGTGCAGTGGCATAATGCGTTTTTTCAACTTTTACCAGTTACTTGCAGGCACTTTATTTTTCAAAAATTTACTAAATATTATAGCATATTTATAACTTTGACATGAAAATTTGTAAAAGAACAATTTTTGGAGAAATTGAGGCAGGAAAGTGGAAATTTACGAAATTCAGATGAAAATATCTGCACATTGGCGGAAATTTTGAGCACTCCCAACCGAAATTTTAGAGTTCACTGAAGAAAAATGGAACAAATTAATTTCTTGCTCAAGAAATTTGTAAAAATTGAGTGGAAAAAAACAGGGTGGTAAGCAAAATGTAACCCTGGTCCAAATTATCCCAGACGATTCCATGAACATAATATAAATAGAAAGTTCAATTAATTTTTAAACGTTTAATTAATTAGGGTATTATTTGCTTGTATATAGTTACACAATCATACAGCTGGTTACTTCAATCATTTCAAAGTTCATGCCTCCAGTCTGTGCACAGAGAGTGAAAAAAAATATATTCAGTCAACAGAGCAATAAGTCACTGCGACTCTTGCAGAGTGTTCTCTTGCAGGAAGGTCTTGATTTTTGTCAGCAGCTCAATTTTCACAGCATCAGGGACCAATTCTGCGATAAAATGGTTTAATTTAAAGCCTGAATATTGAGGATTAGTGTTTTTACGTCTGGCTTTCGGAGTAACTTCATTATTCAGCTGATCCACAGTCATTTCCTCCACGTTGCCTTGCTTGATTGCGTCGCGACAGAGAAGCTTGACTTGGTCTCTCCAGCCACATTCCGTAAGCCTCAAACGAAGAAGCTCTTTCCATCTGAAGTGAATACAAAATCCGAATAAAATTTAATTTCATTCGGAGCATTACATATATCTTTTATGTACTACCACGATTTTGGAATAAAATAAGAAACTGGCGGAAATTTGACAATTTTTGTGATTCTGCTATGATAATATAATATCATACATAGATACATACATTATTTGTATTATTTTTCTAGAATGTAAGAATTTTAAGTATCATGCATAACACTCCCACGAAATAGGCAAGTAAACAACAACAACAATTAACCTATTCAGTTCTCCAGACTCAATCATTTTGGCGGTTAGGACATCCTCTTCTTTCATTTTCGCGGCCGGTTGCTGCGTCTTTTGTTCCTTTACGAGAGCACCTGGGGACAGTGGAAGCGCCTCTCGCGATTACGTGCGGTGCGGCTGCGGCGTGCGTGCTATGCGGTACGTAGGCGGACGGTGGCTGTTTCGCTGTTTGCTGCTCCTCTCCTGTTTATTTACTTTTTCTCACACTGGCCAGCAGAAGAAACAGGAAGTGAACGCCAACTGCCCGAGCGGGTGGCGGCCATGTTTGCATGAATGAACCAATCGCGTCATTGAAGAAGGTGATCACAAGCACAGCAGCTCACGGAGATGAACCAACATGGCAGACGACGAGGAGTCCGTTCGAGTCGAGGAGCGAGTAAAAATTAAAATCGGTGAGTGCAGCGCCCCGCGCGCGTCCCTTTTACGCGGTACGATAGCCCGAAATTGCGGGGATCGGATTGACAAGTGATTCGCGGCCGGCGACGGCCGCACGGACGCAGAATCGCGACATGTGGCTCAACAGGTGTCTCTTGTCTCCTGGCCCGAGTGTGGGCCTCGCCACTTGCGGGGGCCGTCGGCGGCGTGTTGTCGGCGCCGTTTGGCACGCGGCATTCGGCGTCGCGACGCGTTTTTCCAGCGCCGGCGCTGCGTTGACAGATACGAGTCTGGGCCAGTGTTAATCAGTTTGTTTACATAGATGGTTGATTCATTCATTAGGTCCCCACCCTTCCTGTCTCGAGAGTTTGATATGATAAAGAGACCCATTCATTAAATATCGTGCACTTTCACTCGACGTAACGTATTTTCCGTCAAGTGCACGAGTGGAGTTTCCGTTGCTCGTTTCTCGGATGAAATATGATCGGCTTACGGGTATTTCCAGATTATGAATAAAGTTATTGTGAAGGCTGCTCCGACTGAACTCTGACTCGCCTTTTTAGTCTGACCTGCGAAAGAAGAGCTTGTAAAATTAACATTACACGCGAGTTGCTTCATCATACCCGTTAATTGTCATAAATAAAAATTTAAGACTTTGGAGGACTGTCCCGGCTGTCCGGGATTATTCAAGTCTAAAATTTGTGACTATTCGTGTTTAAGGGGAGGCTAAAAATCTTCCTCGTCGCTCCCATGGCTCAGATGCAAACATTTTCTGCACGGTATCGCTGGACCAGGAGGAGATCTACCGCACTTCCATTATATCCGATTTAAGGTGGATTTTTCTCATGTTTTGAGGAAAAAATAATAAAAATCGTAAACTCCATAGCCCATACATTGGTGAGGAGTATGAATTTGAGGTTCCAAGACTGTTCCGCTTCCTGTCTGTGTACGTCAGAGACAATGTTGGACCTGGAACCTCCAGGGTGATCGGGAAGGTCGCCCTCAGGAGACAGCATCTTTCCAATATTCACGACATGGACCACTGGTTTCCTCTGAGACCTGTGGATGCCGACTCTGAAGTGCAGGTAAGCCTCGATCTGGAGCAACCAGATGGAAATTTAACACTGTCGCTTTCAGGGCAAAGTCCATCTCGAATTCAAAGTTGAGACAATAGTACCAAACAACTCTTCGTCCGAACCAAAGCACCGTCTTAGCGTCAGGCAAGTTGACAGGAGAAATTGATTATTTAATACCCTCATTAATTACTAATACTCGTCTACAGGTTAATCGAATGCGCGGAGCTAAGTGTAAAAAATGGTGCGTGTGATCCGTACGCTGTAGTTTCGCTTCTGTATTCAAACGGTCGAGTTTCTTCAAAAAAGTCGAGGATAAAAAAGAAAACCACGAGTCCTGTATTCGATGAATGCTTTTTCTTTGATGTATGTTACTATACTGTCATCAATTTAGAAAAAATCTCACAAATCCAATGCACAGCTTCCTGACTTTGACAGAGAGGACCTGCGCGCCTCTGTGCGGTCCAAGGCGTCAACCTCAACGTCCCAGTTGTACCAGCTGCGGGACAGTCCTGAAGCAGTTGAGTTGCAGGTCGCCATTCGGCACGACACGGCTGGCACCACTGAGGCTGCCTTCCTCGGCGAGGTCAAAATCAACCTGCAAGGCCTGTTGTCGATGGACCAGAAGCCGATATGGTACCTTCTGAACCCAAGGGAAGGAGCACGCTCGCCGACTGCCGCCTCACAAAACATTGACCTTGGTTCCATCCGCCTCCGCATTCACTACACAGCCGACCATGTCTTACCCTCGGCCGCTTACTCCTCACTCAGAGATTTGCTGTTGGCCAGCGTAACCGCACAAGTAAATCGATTCTTTTGTATTCATCAGCGTCTCTTAAAATGGAATAATCATTTTTCTAGCCTGTCTCAAGTAGTGCTGTATTTTTGCTTGGAGAAATAGTTGGTGCCAAACTAGACGCAGCTCAACCCCTTGTGAGATTTTTCATGCACCACGAGAAGCTGGTGCCACTCATCAAAGTGCTGGCAACGCACGAAACCGCAAGAGTGATGTGCGTGCTGTTGTTTACCTTGATCGCCAATGGTCTTAACACGCCACTTTCAGTGACCCTAACACGATATTCCGAGGGAATTCCTTGGCCACTAAGTTGGTTGATGAACTGATGAAGGTGTCGGGGCCACACTACCTGCGCAGCACTTTGAAACCTGTCATTGATGCCGTCCTATCCGAAAAGAAACCATGTGAGGTTGATCCTGTGCGCCTGAAAAACCCTGCGGAAGCTGCGGCTAATTTGGAAAACCTGTTGGTAAGTGCCGAGTGCACGAATCAATCTGTATGTAGATGATCATTTAAAGATAATTTCTTATTAACTTCTTTATTTTTGCTCCCGCTCATTTAGCAGCAATTTCAATGAAATGTCTACTTAAAAATATGATGTATCAAGGATCAGATTAACAGGGATAAAACTGTTGAAGCACCCACTAAAATATGAGAAAATTTTGTCTTGGTTAATGAAATAATACTTTAGCCCATTAATAACAAATTTCGAATTGAAACAATTAAATACACAAGGAAACTCACTATTAAATTTGCTAATATCTCACATTTTTACTACAGGGTTATGTGAGGCAAGTGTTCAAAGCCATCACTAGTTCGGCGCTGCAGTGCCCAGCTCTGATGTGCGAAGCATTCCATCAGCTGCAGCAAGTCGCGTGCTCTTTCTTCAAAGGCAACAATGAAGTGCGCTACTCAGTAATATCAGGCTTCATCTTCCTGCGGTTCTTTGCACCAGCCATTCTTGGACCTAGACTCTTTGATCTCACAACGGAAACAATCGTGAGAAAACGCGTTTAGTCTTAACGGTATTTTCTCATGAAATTTTACGCCTCCGCAGGATGCTCAAACCCACCGAACTCTGACGCTGATTTCTAAAACCGTGCAGAGCTTGGGTAACCTGGTCAGCTGCAAGGAGCGTCAGACAGTGAAAGAGGACTACATGCAGCCAGTGCATTCGCTCTGCTACACTGAAGACCACATCAAGGCGGTGCGACAGGTGAATAATTCTAAGCTAATTAGTGTCAAAAGTTTCTAACTGTTTGTCTGCAGTTTCTAGAAATAATTTCTGCCTCATCCAACCCTGACAAGCATGTCATGGCTGAGCCAGTAATGTTGAAGGAAGGGTAAGTTCAAAAGCTTGATGGTTTGAGCTAAAAATTTTCAAATTTTCAAATTTTTGTGTGTTTTAACTCTTTGCTAAGTGGATAGGACTAACAAGTGAGTATTCTATAAGCCAAATTGCTTTGCTAGAGTTCCTAGAGTTAAAAAAATCTGGTATAAAAAATTGAAACAATCGCACTAACCGCTGATAGTTAGTTTCTTGTCATTGCGTGGTAGATAATGATGCATTCTAAATTAAAAATGTATCAAACAGAATGCTCATCAAACGTGCTCAAGGGAGGAAGAAATTTGGAAGGAAGAACTTCAAAAAAAGATTTTTCAAACTCACAACTCAGGACCTGAGTTACTCAGAAAAGAAAGGTAATTGTACTATCAATAAAATTACATTGTTCCACAATCCTTTTCTAATAAAGGAGAGCCACCCTTGTTCTGCATTCCCTTATCGGATATTTTGGCGGTGGAACGCCTTCAAGAGGACTCCTTCAAGAAGAAAAACATGTTCCAAATCGTGCAACCAAACGGTCGAGCCCTTTACGTCCAGGTAGGTCAAATCATCATTTAATAAATCTGTGTCTTGATTCTCTCTTGACATGCAGGCTTCCAACTGCGTGGCTGAGAAGGAATGGGTTGATCTGCTTACCAAGATCTGCCAAACAAATAAACAGAGGCTGAAGCACTACCATCCCGCTGCATACTTAAACAGCAACTGGCTCTGGTAAGCTGCGAAACACCTTTAACGATTGCAATAATGAAATAGCAAATACACATAAATAAAAAAATATTTTTTCATAATTTTTTTAACTAACTATTGCGAGATAAAGTCACTCCTTAACCAGAAAAACGTCTTTTATATAAAGTAGAAAATAATTGGAAATTGTTTAAAATTGTTAAGAGCTCATGGTAGGAGACATAATGTTTTAAGTTAAAAAAACAATGAGCAGTTATTTGCGAGATTGGAGGTCGATTGGACGCGATTTTTCAGCGTTGAAATTTTTATGTGGCAGTCATATTTTCTTAAAGTACTTGTTAATAGAAGGTGAAATTCCAAATTTGAAGCTCGGGAATAGGGGCGTTCCCTATTTTTTGGGTATCTCAAAAATACCCAAAAAACGAATTCTGTAAATGAATTCTAAACTGCAATTCTTGACTGCGTTGAGGTATCACCTTGAAATTTTCACTGCCTAACCTAGTTTTTAATCCTGAACAACTTTTGTATTTACAAAAAATTCGCAGGTCGAAGGTCAAGGTCACCTTTTGTGACCTTTTTTTGAAAATTCAAAATTAAGGGATGATAGCCCCCTACGATTTTTTTGGAGTTCAGGGCTGAAATGTAGCCCGTGAAATTCTGCACAAGTACACCAAGTTTCATAGGTGCAATCGCGATACTTTTGCTGCAATTTGAATTTGAAGTTTGAAAACCTGCTCGAGGCCGCTTTACCGCGCATGCACTTTGAGCGGCGAGTTTGCTACTCGTTCTTCAAGTTGATTTTTTTCGCATTTCACTTGCTTAGAAACACCAAGAGGGCCTAGGGTAGACCAAGGAAGGTCGAAATCGACCTTCAGGGTCTGTCCCTGACGTGACCCTGAGATAAAAAATTTCGAAAATTTCCAATTTCATCGAACTTGGTGTCTTTTTATAGGTTTTCACCCCTGTACAGCTCAAATATACAGCCAAAATTGCCGAATTATAATCCTGAAACCGGTTCTTGAAGTAATTGTGGTAGCCATTCATCCAGACGTGATGTGCAAAATGGTCAAAATTTTAAAATCTTTAATTTATGATATGATTCTTCTGTTTTGTACACACTAAGTTCATATTGAGTGTTAAAAATTAACGATTGTTTTTTTAAAAAAAGTTACAAGATTTATGTAGAGCAAATAACAATTAAATTACATGTTTAAAATTTTTCATTTGAAAAAGAAAGGAAACACAAATTTTTGGTTTTTAAAAGTGGCTTTTTTGCCAGTGCATTTAATACCATTTTTTCATAGTATTAAGCATTAAGATCCTTTATTATCAACACATATTATGAACTTCATGTGTGCAAAATAGAAGCATCTTTTCATAAATTTAAAATTTTAAAATTTTGACCATTTTGCACATCACGTCTGGATGAATGGCTACCACAATTACTTCAAGAACCGGTTTCAGGATTATAATTCGGCAATTTTGGCTGTATATTTGAGCTGTACAGGGGTGAAAACCTATAAAAAGACACCAAGTTCGATGAAATTGGAAATTTTCGAAATTTTTTATCTCAGGGTCACGTCAGGGACAGACCCTGAAGGTCGATTTCGACCTTCCTTGGTCTACCCTAGGCCCTCTTGGTGTTTCTAAGCAAGTGAAATGCAAAAAAAATCAACTTGAAGAACGAGTAGCAAACTCGCCGCTCAAAGTGCATGCGCGGTCAAGCGGCCTCGAGCAGGTTTTCAAACTTCAAATTCAAATTGCAGCAAAAGCATCGCGATTGCACCTATGAAACTTGGTGTACTTGTGCAGAATTTCACGGGCTACATTTCAGCCCTGAACTCCAAAAAAATCGTAGGGGGCTATCATCCCTTAAATTTGAATTTTCAAAAAAAGGTCACAAAAGGTGACCTTGACCTTCGACCTGCGAATTTTTTGTAAATGCAAAAGTTGTTCAGGATTAAAAACTAGGTTAGGCAGTGAAAATTTCAAGGTGATACCTCAATGCAGTCAAGAGTTGCAGTTTAGAATTCATTTACAGAATTCGTTTTTTGGGTATTTTTGAGATACCGAAAAAATAGGGAACGCCCCCATTCCCGAGCTTCAAATTTGGAATTTCACCATCTATTAACAAGTACTTTAAGCAAATATGACTGCCACCTAAAAATTTCAACGCTGAAAAATCGCGTCCAATCGACCTCCAATCTCGCAAATAACTGCTCCAATGAAAACTTAATTTTTGTTTTTAATTTACGTGTATTTGCTATTTTCCTCATCGCAATCTACAACTAGCTGTTCCACATCAACGGCCACTTTGTCACTAACGCTTTCCTTGCAGTTGCAGGCAAACAAGAGAGGACGCTGAGGGTTGTCGAGATGTGACCAGCGGACTTCAAGGAGCTGGTCTGCAGCTCAGTTTGGATCCAGACCGGGAGCTTGAGCGAATCCATTCGCTATTTGCTGCCCACATGAACAAATTGGAGGCATTGAAAGGTCAGTAGGGACCAGAATTGGATTTTAACTTGAATATAGCAAAATCTTTTGTCACGAACTTTTGAAGTTTTTCCCGTAATCTTTTATTGAATTTGCGCCATTTAACAACTTTAATGCAATAAGATGTACCAGAAATTTAAATATGACCATTAGTAGGTTAATTACAACACAATATAGTACGCCACAGGTTAAATTAATGAATGAGATTTGCAACTGGAATTATGTTAATTAATTATTAAACTTTTGAATAGACGATTCCTGGGACATTGAAGAGAAAATATGTGCCATCGGTATACAAATTTAATTAATACATCGCAAGCTGGCAAAAGTGATATTAACAATGAATATTTTGTTGCAGCTGCGTGCGAACACCAATCATATGCCGGGGAGAACCCAGAGAGTACAACGAACAATATATCTGCCAATACTTCACTGCCGCCTCTGTTCGAGGACGCGAGGTCGTGCTTCAACACGCTACGCGCCCTTAAAGAAATCACCCTGAAATTGGTGCAGAGGCACAGAAGCCATCTCAACTCAGCGCAGTCGCGCACACAACTCGGAACAATGTGAGTAGTCTCTGTGGCCATGTAGATCGCACACGCATCACTTTGATGTTTCTGTTTGCAGACACGCTCCTATTGGCGACGACAACTACCTGCTTCTAACGACGAGAGCCAGCCTACTGCCCGACAGACAAATTTAATTTACAGCCGCGCTTGCATTTTTCTTTATCTTTTTTTGCGAACACATCAATTCTTCTTTTGACTGTACATGTTTGCAAAGTTTTAAATGTTTACTACTTAACGTCGCAAGAGATTGGGTACCAATTGAATTATATCTTTAGTTTTTCCTATCTTTTCTTTGACACCATTGTTAATTTTTGGATGTCGAATTTGTTTGTGTACCACTTGTTCCTGTGAATGCTAAGGAACTCACGCAACTCATACTACTTAAAAGCAACTGCAACTCCTATTACTTGCAATTAATATTAAATAACATCTGTTCACACTGCGCAGATTACATGCAGATGATTTAAATACTTACCTTTAAATAATTTATTGTATGTACATGTCATGAAAGTGATTTTAACTTCTTTAATATAAACTACTTGGATGCATTTCACTTTTTCGCCGATAAATGATGTAAATAGAGCCACGCAGTGCAATCGATTGCTATTCCTCACGAGCAACTGCGACGGTTTCGCACACCATTAGGATTTTAAGAGAAACGCATATATAATTGAACATTTCTGTGATGAAAATTTAAACACTACGAACAATGATTTTGACGAAAGTCAGTATTACTCACCCTTGCAGATTTGCGAATATTTGTGCAAGATTGATGAATTGTTTTTTAACTGACTTTGGCTCTTAAATAATTTTGATACGTCGTTTTACAAAACATCACACAGCTTGTGTGTAGCTATAACATATAATTTATTTAACTTTTCATTTTAACGCGTCACTTGCTTTTCTTTGAACTTTCGGACATGTTGAGATAGTAGAAGAGACTTTGCGCAGTAGCTGACAAAAGTGCCTTATCTTTGTGAAAAGCTGTAGCTCAAAACTGATTAATCATTATTGAAATCACTATTGTCAAATTCCTGGAATTTTTTCTTCCAAATTTTAATAAAACTAACAGATTTTATATGTAATGTATTTAAAAATGTTTTACTCTATATTACACAATATTAGTCGCACAAACTGACGTTGAGAGTTGAGACGAGAACATAATTAATGTCCTCGCTGGAAAGGATTGGGGCCCCTAGCACGACTTCTTCCTCGCCCTCTCTGTTGTGCCCCGACTCCGGACGCCCTGCGTACACCCCTGCCATTGGATCTGTCACCTTGGACCTGTCTCATTGGATCTGTCAAGAAATTGAAAAAAGCATGATATTTATTCCAAAGCAATTTGTTGGCAAAGCGTGATAACGTTTTCTTGATTTGAAAAGGTCAAACAACAAAATAAGAATTAATAAACATACGCTATGATTATTTGAGATAAAAGGTTAGCTGCACGTTATTTACCCAATTCCCACACAATGGGCGTCGGTCTGGACAACAGAGGCGGTCTCTGCCCGAAGGTGTATCCACGGGACGCATAATTCGGATTTCTGGCGGAGCTGGGGATTCCCGTCGGGATCCTGCGCTGCATGAGCGGTGTCGCAGTAGGAGCTTGGGCGTCACTACTTGAGGAAGCTTCTTGCGAGGCTTCCAAGGGGCCAGCTTCCGCTTCGTCACTTGCTTGCGCGTCAGTAACATGCACGTTTGGAACGACATCTAAAATAAGCGCGATTAGCTCTACAGATGACGCCTGGTAAATTTACTGACCGTCTGGAGAACTGGCAATGGGCGTGCCAGGCACTGTGTGTCCGCCGGCCGACTCCTCGGTGTCCGAAGGACCACCTGAGGCCGATTGCGACTGTGAGGAAAAACCAGGTTCAGAGGCGAAAGTAAAGTGACGACCCTGAGGAACGTATGGTGAGCTAACTACTTCACCAAAACCACTTTGGCGTTGTGGCACAAACAGAGTGGGCGTTGAGGGGACGATACCAAAATCGCCAACCTCCTCAAAGCCTTGTTGCAACAACGGCTGGAATCGGTACAAAAAGCAAACAGTGCTCAAATAAAAATAGCGTAGAATAATGGTAAAGTAAATTTAATGAAGGGAACAAAGCAAAATCATATGCGAATGTGAAACAGAAAAGCTTGCAAATTCGTACATGCATATTTACAGACCAAAACCAAAAAGAAGCACAAGAGAGAAATGAAAAACTGCGACCATGCTATTTTGGCTAATCAGATGGCAAAAAGCTTGAAGGGTCCATGTCAAAAGGTGAAGACAGCGATAGAGAGTCATCGTCGCTCTCAGCACTTGGTGTGCTTAGAGCGGTCCTTGCAGGAACAGCACACCACTCATCACCAGACTGATACACAGTGTAAGGACTGACCAGCATGAAGTTGGCGCGTGCTGGAGCTGCCTGCGGAACAAGATCAACTTGTGCTGGTTGCTCTGCGTCTCCTCCGCCCTGGAGGCCTTCTTCATTGCTAGCAGCCTCCGCAGCTGCGGGTACATTATGATTAGTTGGAAACTGATAGACCAAATAACAATGAATACACCACCAGCTAGAGAATTTTCTGCGTTGCCTCCGTCGGCATCAACAGCTGGCTCCCCTGGAGTTTCGTCAGTTTCCTCCTCCAAATTCTCTTCAGTTTCGTCATCTCCGTCGACAGCTTGAAGCTGATCAAAATCAATCAGATTTACTTTTTTCAAATTGAAATCAATCCAAGATACCGCCATTTCCTCCAGTTCTTCGTTGATGGCCTCTTCGTTCTCCTCACCCTCGACTGCACCTTCTGTATTTGGATCTTCTTCCAGTCTCTCCTCAACCTCTGGCTCCTCAACCATTTCAGGCACAAGCTCTTCCGCTGATTCAGTGCAAGATTGTTTGGCCTAAATATAAAAAATGTTACTTTTAGAGCAACATTGAAAACATTTTGAAATCAGATATACAATTATAATGTTAAAAAATAGGTGTAGCTGTCTTTATATCTTCTCAGAAATGATTTTGTTACATAATCTGCATATCTGAATGAAGAATAAATAAATTATCAACATTTTTGCTGTGTAAATTCCATAGATTAGTATGAAAATAAAATATATTCCAGTGCCATTGCCTACAAATTGCATGGATCAGTAACCAGTCAGTAATTTTCAAGTTCTAAATTTGTTACACTAATTTAATGCCAAATAAAAGAGCACACCAAAATAATACTTTCAATAGGCTTGTTTAGGATATAATGTCAAACCTGAGGTTCATCTGGCTGAATAGTCAAAGTTTCAGTGTCTCTGGCTCTCTTCAAGGATAAGGAAGGACCTGCTGATGGTGGCCCAGACGGGCCAGCTGAAGTGGACGGTTGGCTGGAAAAGGGGGCTGGATAAACTTCGTTGGGACGCACTAGCACCACGTTGGCACTCGTTGACTGAGCAGCGGACTCATCGAGGCTGGTGGACGAGTCGCTGGAATGTTCCTCTCTGGAGGGCAATCTGGGAGGGGTCGAGTGTGTTCGTGGCGTGCCCTGAATTGGAGTGACGCTGTTAGATGGCAGATCCTGTTGGCTGGGCGCGAGGACGGCCACGTTTCTGGCTGGCGTGTTTACCATAGGCCGGAGGCGGGCGGTCGGAGCAGCCCTTGTTGTCGGGATGACAGCGGCAGACTAAAAATATATTCAACGAATTAAAAAAAAAAAATGATTTTACTGGCGAAGTTCATACTGTTTGAGGCTTGACTTTTGGAGGCTGTGACTGGGAAGCCATTGGTCTGATTTTCACTGACGGAGTGGCACCTGACGGACCAGCAGCTGGTTTGGAAGCCTGTTGTAAGAACGGACCGATATTAAAATGCTAATTCAAGGAATGAAATACGAAAGTTACCTTAGAATCCTGCTTTGACTGCTCCATCTGGGCCCGAAGCTCACAGTTTTCCTTTTTCAGCTGGCTGATCATATCTTCTTGATCTAGGCAGCATGAATTTTAATATTTTCATCTACAAAAAGTGACGTTATTCATACCTTGGTTACCGCTATTTTGAGCAGAGCCTTCGAGATGAGAGATCTTTTCCTGCTTCTCTTTGATCGCTTCATCCTTCTTGGCGATCAATTCTGCTTGATCCTTTATCTTATTACGTGCGGCAGCGATGATCGTCTTGGTGCGGTTCTGCCTCTCTGCGTTGGTTTTCTGTTCTTGCTCTAGCTGCGTCGACTTTTCCACCAGCTAACAAAGTTCATTTATATAAAGGCAATTGAAACAAAAATCGATATTACCTGTTTAGAGATGTTATCCAGGTTTTGGCTGAGTTTCTGCACTTCATTCTCCGCTTCTGTAGCTTTTGTCTCCGCCTCCGCCAGTCGGGTCTGCATCTCAGCAATTTTACCCTCCATCTCTTTGGTTTTGGCCTGCTCCTGTGCGCCAGTTTTGGCCTCTGCAGCAGCTTTGTCCTTGTTTTCGGCCACAAGAGCGTCATACTGATCTTTGTACTTCTTCGCTATGGCGCGCACCTTGCCGTGCTTTGAGTTGAGGTCTTCAAACTCTTTTTCCTTCTTGCCCAGAGATTCTTTAGTCTCGTTGACCACTCCTGTCAGCTCGTTCACTTTGGCGGTCATTTCCTTCTTCGTGTTCTCCAAGCTGGTCTTAAGCTGCTCGATTTCCGTGGCCTTGGCTGCAACATTAGCCTTTTCTTGCGCCAACTCGTCCGAAATCTTGCTAGTCAAACCCTTGGCAGCTTCAAGCTGCTTTTGAAGAGCGTTTTTCTCCAAAGTCATCCTCCTGATATCCGCATTCTTTTTTGTCATGTCCTGGACTAGAGCGTTGATGCGAACCTTCAGATTGGAAATTTCCGAGCTGAGCTGCTGCTGCGACGAGCCAGTCGAGTTCAGTTTCTGCTCCATCTCTCGAATCTTCGACTCGGCTTGATTTGCCCTCTCAACCTCCAACCTGTGCTTTTCAATGAGTTCCTTCGCAGCCTCTTCTTCCGCAATGATCTTTTCTTGGAACAGGTTATTCCTGTTCTTCAAACTCTCGATTTCTTCCATCGCGCTCTTCCACTTAGGCCTTAACTCGGCGATCTCCTTGGCCAGGTCGTCGTTCTTCTTCCTCTGCACTATGCTCGAATCGGTGAGCGCGTTCAGGTTCTCGGCCATCTGCAGGTACTCTTCATACTTGCTCCGAGACACCGTCACTTGGTTCGACTCGCCCACCCTCAGCCTGGCCAGTTCTTCACTCAGCTCAGCGTGGTTGGCGCTCAGAGTCTGAATCTGCATCTGCATGTTGGCCGCCTTGGCCTCGAAGGCGTCTGCTTTCGCTTGCGCTAGATCTCGCTCGCGCCGCAAAACACTAAGCACGCCTAGCAGGGCGTCTTCCTCGCCGAGGGAACTTTCGATTCTGCCCCGCTGGCTCAACACCTGCTCCAGCTGTTGGTACAGAATTCGGTTCTGCTCCCTAAGCTCATCGGATTGGTCTCCGGAAACGACGTTGGCCGTCAGTCTGGCGTTCTCCAGGTCACTCTTGGCCTTTTGTACCTCGAATTCGAGGCTGGAGATTCGCTCCTTCAGTTCCAAGGACGTCTTCTCTAATGCCACTAGCTGCTTCCTGGTGATGGACAGCGCCTGCAGGTCAAGCTTGTGCTGCTCCTTCTCTCTTTCGAGACTCTCCTCGCCCCGCTCTTGCTTCTCCTTCATGGCCGCCAACTCCTTCTTCAGATTCCTGATGGCCTCCTCTTTCTCCTGCCCGACGATGGCCACCGCCTGCCGCTGGCCCGCATTTGCCACCTCAGCCCGCAGCGAGTCAATTTGCTTCTCAGCCCTGCACAGCTGCTCTTTAGCGACCGTCAGCTGCTCCTTAGCGACGGATAAATCGCCTTCGAGTGAGTCTATCTTCTGCTTGGCAGCGTTCTTTTCCGCTTCAAACTCCTCCTTGCTCACGTCGATAGCATGCTTCAGCTCATCATTAAGTTTCTTCAGCTGAGCAATTACATCCTCGTCGCGAGCGCGCGTCTCGGTCAGCTCCTCGTATTTGGCTTTGACCTCCACGTTGCGCGCATTTGCGGCAAGCAGCTCCTCCTCAAGCTGGCCAATTTGGTGCTCGTAGTCAAACTGGTTCTCTGTCTGCACCTCGGTGCTGGCGCTTGGATTCTTGTTGGTGCGCAGAACCATCACGTCCCGCTGCGCTTGCGAGAGCAGCTCTGCAGCGCGGGCACACTCAGACACGGCCGTCTCCTTCTCGGCCACTGCCCCGGCCAGCAGAGCACGTTCTTTGTTGAGACACGCCTCCAGACGGTTGATTTCGTCCTTGAGATGGACTTGACCCGACTCAAGTTGCTGTTTCAGCTCTTTGTTCTCATTCATCACCGCCTGCAGCTGGTTGGAAAGGATCAGACTGTCCTCTGCGTCGGCCCGCTGTCTCGCGGCCTTCAGCTCTTGAGCACCGAGGAACACTAGATTCTGGCTGGAGGAGGACGCTCTCAGCGACTCACACTCATGCCTGGCAGAGCTCTCACTGACCCGCAGTCTGCGGATTTCTGCGTTGGCCCGCTCGAGCAGTCCCTCCACGTTGGACAGCTTGGCGTAAGTCTTCACTATCTCCTTGTTCAGCTCGATTGTGTTCTTTTCATGCTTGCCGATGATCACATCCTGGATGTCACGCATCTTCTGCACGGCATCCAGTTGCCTCTGCAGCCCCTCCATAATGTTTTTCATGCTGGCCAGCTTGTCCTTGCCCGTCTCGCACAGCGCCTTCAGCTCTGACCGCTCCATTTTGATGTCCAGGTTTTCGTTGCGCAGCTCCTCCAGCTGGTTGATCACCATGTCCATGTTCTTTTTCGAGTTCTCCCGATACTCTGCGAAAGCCTTGTTGGAACTCTCCAGCTCGTCCTGGCACTTCTTGTAGCGCAGCTGCAGGGCGTCCACGTAAGCCTTCGACGGGGGCACCCCACCAGCGGTGTACGGTGAGAAGCGCGGTCTATTTGCCCTCTGCATTGACATCTGAGGAGACTGCGGCCTCTGCTGCTGTCCCTGCAGTCTTGGTGAGGATACCTGCGGCGAAAGGACACGCTGCTCTGGCTGCTGCGGTGCAGGCGAGGCAGCCACGTCCATGGGCTCTGAGCCCTTGACTGGGGTAAGGCTCATTCTCATCTGCTGCACCTTCTCCTCGGCCGCTCGGATCGCACTCTTGGACATCTCCTCAAAGTGGTCCCGCTGCCGGATGAGCAGCTGCATCATTTCTGAGTGCGATGCTTCCCGCTCCTGGTAGCGTTTCACCTGTATGATAGTTTTTCGTTAAAGATGCTCTAGTTAGAATTTTAGGTACAATCCTTTCATTGTATTTAAATTAGCGACATTATTAATTGCTTGAGAGAAAAGTGATAATTTATAGAGGAAACGTCTAAGTCTTGCTAATTTGAGAATTTAAATTTCTTTAAATTCAATAAATATATGGCTGGGCATGGGTAGCACTTGCTAAAGCGGTATGCAAATTAAAATTAAAAGCAGTGCGGTTTTAATCTAATTTCAATTATCACAATTTTAATTGTTTAGTTTAACTTTGACCATGACCTTTTATTTATTTATTTCATATTTTTGTCGCTTATAATGAATTAATACTTTATGATTCGCAAAAATTTACCCTAATGTTTATTTATATAATCGAGAATTAAGTCATTAAAACCTCTAATAAATACTGCAAAGAAAACAATTTTTAAATTAATTCACCTGCTCAACCAGCTCATCCAGGCGCTCATTGCAACTGGCCACTTTCTCAACGTTCTCCATCTCCTTCTCAGCTGCCTCGGCCCGCGTCTGCAGCTCTCGCACCAGGGACAGCAGCTCGATATTCTTGTGCTGCAGCTCATCAATGTCCCTGAACAGCACGAGATGGTCCTCGTCAGTCAGCTGACTTTCTTCACCTGACTTCAAGACAGCAATTTCCTGCACCAGGCGTATGACCTGCTTGCGCAGGTCATCATTCTGCTGCTTAAGCTGGCTTTTATCAATCAAGTGCTGGGCCACGCTGCGCGCTGATTCTTTGGCCGACTGCTTCATGTTTTCGTACTCGATCATTAGCTTCTTGTTCTCATTCATGAGCCTCTGCACTTGTTGTTCTGCTGCCGCCTGCTTCTTCTTGCACTCATGCAACGCGTCAACCTTGACTGTCAGCTAGATAATTCGCCAGTGAAATTTGGTAAGGGAACTTAAGAAAATACTAACGTCATCTGTGAGGCCATTGAACTTGACTCTCAGCATGTCTCTTTCGTATTTGGTTGTGTTAAATTCCTCAAGCACAGCAGAATACTTCTCATAAAGTTGGGAGAGGCTCAAATCACCCTGCAAATGCTGGCTGACGATAGAGGCGGAAGGGAACAACTTCTGAATATATTGGTCAAGGTTGTCTGCAAATACACAATATTCTAATCACAACCTATTTTAAAAAAGACCCAGTAACCAACCTTTCTTGATCTGCTCCAGTTCAATCTCAAGTTGTGATACAGAGAGTTCCAAATTCTGAATTTTGTTGTCTTTGTTCTCCAGTTCTTGATTTAGCCTGTTAATTTCCTCCAGAGCTTTCCTCTCAGCATCTCCAGGTATTGATTTTATTTCAAGCTCAGCTTCCAGTTTCTTTATAAGGCCGCTAAACTCATGCAACTTCTTCTCATTTTCTTCAAATCTCTCTATAATAAACAAAAACAAATAAGTTAAGCAAATCACTGTTGAATGTAACAATTCACCTTGAGAAATACGAGATAAATTGATTTGAGACTCAAGCTCTTTCTTGTGAATAAGCTGCAGTTGGGACTCCTTGGTTTGGTCCAACTTATGTCTTTCCTCGAGTTTGGACACTTTGGACTGTTCTTCTTTCAATTGGTTGCGAAGCCTGAGAGCAGTTTGGTCGCGAGCGGCAAGCTTGAAAGTACCCAAAAAATTTAAATCCAATCCAGAGGGAATGAATTGACAAGATTCACCTCATCAATCATTCTCTGTAGCTGACTCTCAAGTTGCACAACTCTTGAGGACGAAGTCGCGTCAACAAGCTCAGCCTCCTGGCGCTCAACTCTTTGCTCAAAACTGAGAATCTGTCCTCGGAGCAAGTCAATTTCTTGCTCCATCATTCTTTTCCTGTAATTGAATTGATAATTTAAGATTTCAAACAGTGCTTTATCTGTGTACTTGTTCTCAAAAGTCTCCTCTCTACTAGCAATATTGTCCAGCTTCAGCAATGCATTGTTTTTGGCTCTCGAGGCCTCAGCCAATTGCTTTCCCAACACATCAACATCTGTCTTCAGGTTTTTCACCGCATCTTCTTTCACATGCAATTGTGCGGTCAATGTTGCAACTTGAAATAATGCCTCGCACATCTTTGCATTGGCAGAATTAAGTTCTTGCTCACGGCTGTAAATTAATGTGGGCTTTTATGACACAATTTCGTTTTGTATGTGTTATTAAACCTTTTATACTGCTTGATCAGTTTTTCATAATCTTTTTGTCCAGCAACGTTTCTCTCTAAGAGATATTCGATGTGGTTGCGCAAGGCGACAATCTTCTCATCTTCTTCTGAATTTGCCTTCCCATCGTCAGATTGCTGTTGAGCTATAAAATTATTGTAATTCACATTAAATTTGACGAAAATATTGAGAGGTATGATGAACAAACTAACCATCATCAGAGGGTGCAGGCTCTTTTAAACCGCTATCCATTTTTCAGCTTAAGTGAAATCGTGGATTATCAGGTGCTCGACATCTCAAATTTTCTTATCTCGTATGAAGTGGAAAGCTAACTTCTTTTAATCTGACAATAAATTAAAATATTTTCGCCGACAATTTGATCCACAACACAGGCAAGTCACTAAACACAAACACAACACACTGCTGACCTGCTGCTGACTGCTGTTTGTGCTGCTGATCAGGTGCGCCAGTCTGTATGGCTGATTTGAATTCTGGCGCCTAGCAAGCAGTCTCCTGTCTCACACTTCTCACAGATAGGTGGGCGTGGGCGCAACCAGGCGCAACCAACCAGGCTCCCGCTCAAATTACTTATTTAAATTCATAATAATTAATATTGTTATGTTGATAATGTGAAGGAACTTTTAAACAAAAAGTTTAACTCTGAAAACACACAGTTCGTTCGAGACATAAAGTTTCCAATGTTTGTGTAATACAAATAGAGCAAAATAATTAGAATGCATTAAATGCATTGCTTGTATAATGTATGACATTTTGTATCAGTATCAATGTATCTATCTATAGTTGACAATTGAACACACAGAGGGCGGATAGTGCTTATTTTCGGCGTCCCTTTTGTGTACATCAGTTTGCCCGCAAAAGTGGACGGATTTGAGGAACCCTCACTACCCTCAGTGGATTTTTTTAGGTGTCTGCTTTATCTTAGAGGTAAAAAGAGCTGTATGATAATGATACCTCAAACAATCGAAACCTATTGGATTATATGTAATGGGTCATAAAAAAGCACAAAATATTTGATGCTCCAATTTAAATCCTTTCCAGAGATAAAATGCAGCGCCGAGGCGGCAAAAGGATCCGGATGGATGATCCACCACCGGAATATGAAAACCCTATGACACCGATGACCCCGATGGACGTGTCGGCCAGCGACATGCACGAGTCCTACAACGCCTACCAGGCCTACACACCGCAGCCTCCCACACCTATGTCCCATGGGTATGTTTGCAAGAATTCAATGCAGCTTTGCAACGCCTTTCACTGTTAAAACCATATGTAATTAAAAGGTTGAACTAAATTCATGCTTATATTTTCAGGTCAGACACAGTTTACGGAGGTGGCGATTCATCGCAGTTTGACACGAGCAGCCAGCTGCAGCAGAGCTACAATCAACCCTCCACCTCGTTCGCGCAGCCAATGCAGAGTTTTTCCACATATGAGCAGCCACAGCACCAATTTGAGCAGCCGCAAGCAGCTTCTCCGACAATCCCGAAGTCCACGAGGGGCCGTGGCCGTCCAAGAGGCACATACAATCGCGGCGGTGGAGCAGGCAGAGGTTCTACCACCAGCACTCCTGGCAGGAAGCCAGGGCGCAGACCTGCGAACGAGTCGGGCTTGGATGATGAGAACAGCCTATACTCCATCATCAAGAGCGGACGGCTGTCACTGCAGCAGGTCGTGGATGACTGGATTGAGCGGTACAAGACGGAGAGGGGGTCAGCATTGCTCTCTCTAATGCAGTTTTTCATCAATGCGTCCGGCTGCAAGGGCAAAATCACTGAAGAAATGCAGGAGGAGATGGAACACGCGAAGGTCATCAGGAAAATGACTGAAGAGTTTGATGAGGTTGGTTTATATTATTTGCAGAAAATCAGTTTAAAGACTATTCTGACACATTCTCAGAGTAAATAATTTGATGAATTTTTTTCTCTCAGGAAAGCGGAGAATACCCTCTCACCATGACTGGCCAGCAGTGGAAAAAATTCAAAGCGAATTTTTGCGAGTTCGTGCAGCTTTTGGTGAAGCAGTGCCAGTACTCGATCATTTACGATCAATACCTTATGGACAACGTAATCTCCCTCCTCACAGGCTTGTCTGACTCTCAGGTCCGAGCTTTCCGTCACACAGCCACTCTAGCTGGTAATAATTGTTGCTTTTTATTTAAACGGGGAAAGCTAAAAATACTCTTAGCCATGAAGCTGATGACTGCCTTGGTTGACGTCGCCTTGACCGTCTCCGTGAATTTGGACAACACCCAACGACAGTATGAGGCTGAAAGACAGAAGGGCAGGGACAAGAGGGCCAGCGACAGGCTGGAGACGCTGATGACCAAGAGACAGGAGCTGGAGGAGAACATGGATGAAATAAAGAACATGCTCACCTACATGTTCAAGTCTGTCTTTGTGCACAGATACAGGTTGGGATTATCTGCTTCTTTGTTAAAGGATATTGATAATTAGTCTAAAAATTTTAACAGGGACACCTTACCTGAAATCAGAGCCATTTGCATGGCCGAGATTGGCATTTGGATGAAGAAGTTCCACAACAACTTTTTGGACGACTCTTACTTGAAGTACATAGGTTGGACCCTGCATGATAAGTGTGGAGAAGTTCGCCTCAAGTGTTTGCAGGTAATTAATTTCTAAGCACAGACTTCACTAATGCCAGTTGGAAAAAATATCAGATCTAAAGCTTGCATGTTAATTCCATTTTCAGGCTCTGCAACCACTCTATGCTTCTGATGAGCTGAAAGGAAAGCTGGAACTTTTTACCAGCAAATTTAAGGACAGGATCGTGGCTATGACTTTGGACAAGGAATACGACGTGGCAGTTCAAGCTGTCCGGCTGGTCATCAGCATTTTAAAGTAAAGTATACTTCCTTAAAATTATCCAAAACTCAATTCTCATTTGAAACAGACACCACCGAGACATCCTCTCAGACAAAGACTGCGAACACGTGTACGAGTTGGTGTACTCTTCGCATCGCGCCGTGGCTCAAGCGGCCGGGGAGTTCTTGAACGAGCGCCTCTTTGTGCCTGACGAGGACACGCAGACCGGTCAGCGCACCAGGAGGGGTAAGCGGCGCCTCCCCACCACGCCGCTCATCAGAGATTTGGTCCAGTTCTTCATTGAATCTGAGTTGCACGAGCATGGGGCCTACCTGGTCGACTCGCTCATTGAGTCCAACGAAATGATGAAGGACTGGGAGTGCATGACTGATCTGCTGCTTGAGGAGCCCGGCGCTGAGGAGGAGCCGTTGGACGACAGGCAGGAGACGAGTCTGATTGAAATCATGACCTGCTGCATCAGACAAGCTGCGACTGGTGAGCCTCCAGTTGGCAGAGGACCTACAAGAAAGGTATTTATAAAATTATACTGAATTGTCAGTTGTAATTAATTTATTTCATGAAACTTATATGTATAAATAAATTAAACTAAAACACAGAATGTTTATTTATTCCTGTGATTGCTGCAGATTCTGTCCGCCAAAGAAATCAAGCAAGTCAATGACGACCGAGCCAAGCTGACTGAGCATTTCATCCCCACCCTGCCCCTCCTGTTAGCCAAATACAGCGCCGACCCGGACAAAATCAACAACCTCATGAGCATTCCTCAGTACTTTGACTTGGACGTCTATGTTTCGTCTCGGCAGGAAAAGGTACAATTCCGTGTAACTTGGTTTTATTAAATGGATCTTATTTTGCGCTAAAATATGCAGAGTTTGGACTCCTTGTTGAGGATCATCCAAGATTTGGTGGAGAGGCACACAGATACTGAGGTACTTGAATCCTGTGCTAAAACTCTTGAAACTTTGTGCTGCGAAAACCTGGCAATTTACACTCGCTGCGACGTCGCCAGAAGCACTTTAATCGACATGATCGTCAACAAGTTCAAGGAGTCTCTTGATGAGTACAACTCACTCATTGAAGGGGTTGGTGTTTCTCTTCTTGATTTCCCCTCTTCATGCCTTCAACTTACAGGACGAGGAGCCCGACGAGGATGAAACCTTCAGCTTGGTTCATAGTTTGAAGAAAGTTTCGATCTTCTATGCATGCCACAACATGGGTGCTTGGCGCATTTATGAGCTGCTCTATGAGTGCATTCAAAAGGCTAAAGATGGGAACAAGATGTACCCTGATGAGGTAGAGTAGATATTTGTCCTAAAAATTTTAGCTTCTCTTGGGAATATTTGAGATGGAAAAGCAATATATTTATACTCTCTCTTTTTTAATGGTTAGTAAGATGTCACTTTTAACAGAACCCTACTCAGTGTGGACGTAGTTTATTTTTTTTCTAGATAATTTCGCAATTAAGAGATTCATTTAGGTGTATTTATTTTCAGGCTGTCAAGTACTGCATGTCTGCCGCATTCTTCTCCATCCTGTGGGGTCTGCGCCAGTTGGAGGACATGCTGGAGCGCGGCTCAACCACTGCCACGAACACAACAGTGGCGCAAGAAGTGGAGACACTGAAGAGTCGCAACAACCAGTTCATGGACACGATGAAGGAAATGCTGCTGATGTCGCCTGTACAACTGTTCAAGGAGGAGGCTTACATCACCATCTGCGACTTCCTCATCCTCTTCTGCAGCCAGCTCGGCAGCAATCCAACCCTGGTGCCTTTGGTCTATGAACCGGACAGGTCGCTCCAGCAAATGCTCAATGACTTCATCCAGAGCTATGTGTTCATTGACGAGGAAATAGGTATGAGGTGCACCAAATTCAAATTTTGCACACTTGAAATTAAAATTTATATTAGTATCAGACTAAATTTATTAGTGTAGTTTGTATAAATTCGTTTTTTCTTAACAGTTTCAAATATATTTTTTAGATCCTGACGAGCACACAAAAATTGAGGAACTGCACAAGCGGCGCAACTTTTTGGCCTCTTTCTGCAAACTGGTAGTGTACAATGTAATGCCTACCCAAGTCGCAGCGGACGTATTCAAACACTATGTCAGGGTATGGGTTCGCTTTGCATCGAGAACAGGGTATATTTTTACAAATTGTTTTCGTTCAGTACTACAATGACTATGGCGACATCATCAAGTCAACTCTCGGCAAGGCGAGGGAGATCAACAAAGTCAACTGCGCCCGCACAATGGCTGCCTCCCTCACCATGCTCTTCAGGGACATTCATAGAGAGGGCGTCCGTATCAACCGCCAAGGAGAAGAATTCATCAGTCTTAAGGTGAAAATTTCATCTAGCTTTATTTAACCATTTTAGCGGCTAAAATGCTGTTTCGTTTGCTAAACTACGTATTTTCCATTAAATTTCGCACTAAAAATATCCCATCCTTTTACTGGGCATTAAAACGAAATATTTACTACTGGTTTCTTAACTCTTTTGTGTGATGGTTCGCATCTCCCTAAAAGTATATATAATTGTATACTTTTATATATATTAAAAAGAGCAAAAAAAATATATATATAAATTATCCACCGCAGGAACTGGCGAAACGCTTTGCTCTATCGTTTGGCCTTGATGCCGTGCGCAATAGAGAAGCAATCACTGCGCTCCACAGGGAAGGCATCTTGTTTGCAGTGAACCCGCTGGAGAACGCCATGGATCCGACGGGCCCACCGCCAAATCTGCCATTCTTAGAGATTCTGACTGAGTTCACCAACAAACTGCTAAAACAAGACAAGCGTGTTGTGTAAGTTTTGGCTTCATTTGATGAGCACAAATATTTATTTGAAAAAAAATTATCCCTAATATCAGGCTGAATTACTTGGATCGGAGGATCACAGCTGGTATGCCCTCCAGCAGGGGAGAAGACTGGCAGCCTCTGTTGATGTACCGCAACAGTTTGGTGCATGGAGAAACTGACCTACCGCCGCAGACCTCAAAGAGGGCTTATGGCAGGAAGAGGAAAGATGCTGGTAAGACGATTCACAATTTCTATCTTCCAGCAATTATTAATTCCGCTTCAGTTGCAGCTGATGATGAAGGTGACGATGATGGAGATGAAAATGACCCAGATTATCCCCAGTACTAATTTTACACCATAGACTCACCCGTCATCTTCATAAATTGATTATTTCAAATATTTCTTGTAATGTTTCATGTTCATATCTCTTTTCTAGTGAATAAATCTGTGTATAACTGTCAAAATATAATAATTTCGCCTTATTCATAAACAAATGAAAAAAACATTCCCACTTTGCAGGCCCAGAACAAAAATACAAATTAAAGATGAGAATTCAGTTGGAATGAAAAAAATCGAATATCCCAAGAAGCTAGTCTAAATTCATGGTTGTTAATGGGTAAATTGCAACCTGAATAGGATTTCCATTCAGTGTAAGCGCAACTGATATTTTTTGAGCCTCATTGATTTTGAGGTGGCAGCTGATGTGGCTGACAAAACGTTCAAAGTGAAGATAATAATGCTTACTGGCCCAAAGACCAAAATTTTCCCCAGCACTATCAACTTTGGCCCACTGGCTGGCGCCTGATCATGTGACCCAAAATTATCCTGGCTCAATGAAGCTGGCTATGATCTTTAACTATTTCCCTTATAGTTATAACTCTTTTCCGAAAGAAAATAAATGTTTAGGATGAGTTATGGCAATTAAATGGCATTGATTAGTGTTCATCAAAGTTAAAAAATGCGATTTGTTTATTCTTTTACAGCATATTACTAGAAACAAAACAAAATTGAGTTCACATGAAATCGAGCGGCGTGAAGGGACTTCCGCTGTTTCCACCGCGAGTTGAGCGGGTTGAACGAGCCCTGCTGGATGAAGCTCTGCCCCTGGCTGTCGCCTGCTGTGGCGGCGGCTGCTGCTGCTGTTGCTGACTGCTAGACGGTTCCCACACAATAGGGGTTGGTCTGGCTGCGCGAGCACGTCCTGGGCCAAAGTTTCCTCCAGAGCGACGGGCTCGATTCACTCCTCTAGCTGAAATTGTTGGGTCTTCATTTTGCTAGTTATTACAGTAAAAAGGGAGTTCAAAAATGATTATTTTTCATTTTTCTAAAATGGAAACCTTTTTGATATTAAAAAGCCCAGTCTCTTTTGAGACACATACAAATATAGTTGATACTAATATTTAAGAGTGACAAAATAACTCGATTTGTACAAGGCTAATCAATATTTGTAAGTCATTCATACCTGATTTTTGGCAGTGGGAGTAGCCATTGTGAAATCAGTAGAGATAATTAAAAAAATATTAAGTCTGCACACAGTGCAAATTTGTTCCAGTTTTGTGAATTGAGTCCAGGATATTAAGAAAAACCAAGGTAGTTTATTTATCAAAAAAAAATGTATGTACCTCCAGCGCAGTAATACTTACGAAATATGAAAAATTAGTTAGAAAAACGTAAAATAAATTGGGTTATGAAACACTATCCAAACCTTTTCTTTTTCACTGCCAAATTGTTACGAAATATCCAGAAAAACGTTTGAAAAACCATACTCTAAATTTATTTTGATGACGCAGACTCAATTATACAACACTGAAAACCCTTTTTTTCTTATACGCCTGCCTAACACGCATCTTTTCCCTTTTAAAAAAAAATTTGTTTGCAGGTTTTTCTCAGAAATAATTTACTGTGTCAATGGATTGAATGTGGAAAAATTGACCTTAAATTTTGTTATTACCAACTGGTCCACCAGCAGGGGCTGTGACACTGATGGAAGGGACAGCAGAGCTGGAGCTGGGCTGGTCGCTCATAACAATGATGATGCCTTCGTTGTCATCCTCGATCTCGATCACATCATCAATCTGATTGACACGATTAACCCCCTCATCGTCACCTTCTGGGATGTTTTCTGGTGGCGAAGTCATGAGAGGCGTGGTGGGAACGCTTCTTCCTGTGCTCTCCTCGGCAACCTCCAAGCGATCAGCTGAGTGTGCCTCAGGGGCTGAATTGCAAATAATAGTCAATCAAATTGTTTGAATGCAACAAATTAATTATACCACTGGAATGAGAAGGGCCTGCCTCTTGGGTCTGCAAGCCGGCACTAACTTGAGGAACTTGAGGGGCCGATCCGACCGCCTCGCTGAACACATTTTGGCGGGCAAACAGCGTGGGCGTCGATGGAACTATTCCAAAATCTCCCAACTCTTCAAAGGCATGATGCTGCGACTGTTTTCAAAAGTTAGCTTTTTGTTAGGACATTGCCTGCTTGGTTCTCACCAGTGCTGGTGGGGGTGGCTGCTGACCAACCGGGGCCAGGGGTACAGCAACATTAACCTGCTGCTGTTCAAGTGGTGGCTCATTCTCAACAACGGCAGCTGGGGCACTTTCTTCTTCATCTGAAAATAAGGAATTAAGTGATCCAGTTTCCGTCATTCACGCACTTAATTGAACAATGCTATAAGTCAGAATTTTACAAAAAGGAATTTGAAAATTTTCCCTCTTCAATATAAACACTATTAACAAAAGTAAAATAAATTTCGATTGTACCTTCAATGAGCACTTCATTGTCATCTTCCACATCCTCAACCTGTCCCTCTTGAGGCTCCATCGTTTGGTCCTCACCAGTCAAAATTTCGTCTTCATCAGCATTACCTTCAGCTTCCTCTTCAGGCTTCTGCAATATTTTTTTAGAAACAGCGACACCTTCAACAAAGTCCATTACCTCTAGGAATTTCTGAGCTGCTCCATCACCATCTCGCTTATCCTCATCTCCGTCTTCATTTTCGTCATTTTCCCCTTCAAGGTTTCCCTCCTCCTCTTTCGATTCTTCATCCTCTTCTTCCTCATCTTCAACGTCCTCAATCGCCTCCTCATCAGCATTGGCCTGCATCTAGGGTATAAATAAATATGAACAACGCCCAGTAACAAAAGATGTAAAAAATCTACCTCATTATCAGTGCCTGCATATTCATCTTCAACGAATATCACGTCCTCTTCACTCATTTCATTATGGGAAGAGCTGGGCTCTTCATCAATTTCTTCTACAGCAGCACTAGCTGAATCAACCTCACTCTTTAATTGTTTAGTCTGGAAATAATACAATAGCATTTTTAATTCCCTGAAAATAATTTGAGGTCAAGCAGTTTGTTTCCACACTAAATTTTATCCTTAGTAAAAAATGAAACCTAAGAGCACATTTCAGTTTGGTAAAGCATTTAAAGACGTTTAAATTTTTAAATGAAAATCTTTGCTCAAGCAAAACTATCCTCGGCTTTAAAGAAAATTTGTCATTTTACAGAAATTAACTCACTCTGGGTTCCTCCTCCTGAGGCATAGGGGACACAGAGTCACGTGTCCTCTTCAGGGTGATATGGCTGCTGATTGCTGCCTGTGAATGGCTCGAGGCAGCCGGCGTCTGGCTTGAAGAGACTGCTGGGTGCACCTCATGCGGGCGGACAAGCAGCGTAGGCACGTCCTCCTGCCCCTCCATGCTGGTGGATGCGGCTTCCACTGGCTGGTTCTCCACCTTGGCAGTGCTCCTGACGGTGGTGGTCGGTGCACGCGCGCTAGAGGTGCTGGACTCAGCGACGGCGCTGCTTGTCGGCGCCTGCACCTGGCCGCTCTCAGATTGCATTGGCTTCAGAAGGGCAGTCGGCGTACCGCGGGTGGTCGGAGTAACCACAACTGACTGAAATTAATTTTGTTATTTACAAGTTTGCGCAAGACAAAAATTTAAGGCTAAAAAAGAGTCGCTTGATATTTACTTGTCCACGTCCACGGCCTTGAGCGGTGAACAAAGGAGGAACGTTGGCAGTTCGCGTCAGGCTCTTTGCATCACTTGTTGAGGCCTGCTGTTAAATATTTTAAGATTTTAAAACTCGGATTAGGTTGAGACCAAACCGAAAGATAGTGAATGTTAAGATCAAAATTTAAATAGTCTGTATTACTTCTATCATTTGCATCAATTCATTCCAAAACGAACCTCAATATCTACAAATGTTTTTAAAATTACCTGAATCTCTATTTGAGGAGATGACTGGGGCTTTTCCTCCTGAACTTTTGGCATCTCAACATCTTGCTGAGGTTGGTGCTGCTGCGCGGAATGCAGCGTTTCCAACTGAGCTAGCAATTCCTGTTTCTCCTTTTCGAGCCTGGCAATTTTACCCTCATAGTTGCTCTGTAGAGCAGTTGTTCTTGATCTGTACTCATCTGAAAAGTGACATTGGTCACACATTGCGTGAGATGGGTGTGTTTGAACTAAATTACCATTGTGTTGAACTAGCTGATTTCGAGCATCAGACAGGATTTTCACTTCTTTCTTCAATTCTTCGCACTGATTGTTTTTCTCAGCAATGGATTTCCTGGCCTGAGTCAAAAACTCCTTCAGTTTGTCACCCTTCTGCTTTATACTGTTAATCTCTTCCTGCAGCTGATCGAGTTCACTTTGCTTCGTCGAATACTAGATTGTAATATAAATGTTATGAAATTCAAAACAAAATATAATAAATTTGCAAATTCTGACCTGCGAGTCATTATCTTGAATCTTAGCTTCCAGCTCTTGCACCTTGGATTCCAACTCCTCGGCTCTTGTCTCAGATGTTTTTAGCTTTTCTTGCAATTCCTTAATTTGCTCCGCATCAGCGGCGTTAGAGCTTGCGCTGGATTCCTCTTTCTTTTTCACTTCCACCAAGAGATTGTCATACTGAGTCTTGTACTTCTTGGCTATTCGTCGAACAGTCAGTTCCTTCGAAGCCAGATCTTTGTGCTTGTCGCCAAGTTCTTTGTTAGCAGCGGTTAGTTTAGTGTGCTCCTCTGTGATCTTGGCCAGATTGGTCTTGGTCTGAGTGGCTTCGGTTCGAAGGCTAGTTAATTGCTGCTCCTTTTCAGCGAGAGCGGCCTTTATTTTTTTGCCTTCCTCCCGTTCCTTGCTCAACGCTTCCCGCTCGGAATGCAACTGCTTCTGCAAGTTTTCTCGCTCCTGCAGCAGTCTCTTCAGTTCCTCTGGGTTGGCTTGATTAGCCTTTTCAGTTAGTTGGTTGGCACAAGTTCGCCATCTTTCTGTCTCTCCTCTCACAGCCACTAAGTCGGCCTTGGAGAAAATAAAATATTTTATCAATGAGTTGTACTGATTGTACAAATAAGGGCACTAACGGCTTAAAATCTAATTTTTGAATATATTTTAACTAAATGGACAGCGTTTAATATCGCATTTAAATTTCTATTTACCTGCAATGAGCCAGCCATTGCCTCGTACTTCCTAGCTTGTGCCTGGGCATCCGTGACTTCTTGCAGTAGCGATCGGATTCTAGTCTCCAACTCCGTGTTGGCCTTCTGCAGTTCAGTGCACGCCTCCCGCTTCAGTTTTGCGGATTCGCTCAGAGCATCCATCATCTCAATTTTTCGAAGCAGTTCCTCGTATCTGGCCCTGGTCACCAGTTCCGGACCCTCTGGAGTATCCAATGCAGAACGTCTGGCCGCCTCCTCCAACTTTGGGAATGTTTAAGTTTGGGAGCTCCTTAAATTTTGTGAGTCCTACCTGTTGGTCAAGAGCTTCAGACCTGGCCTTTGCTTCAGCCCATTTGACCCTGAACTCCTCGCACTGAAGAGAGAGAGAGTCTTTTTCTCTTCGTAAATGCTTGATGACCTGCATCAGTTGTTCCGAAGACTGTGAGTCATCAACAGAGATGCTGTGGAAAAAATTAGTATCTTTATAGGTTTGTTGCTTTATTGACTTGCTTGCTGAGATTTAGCTGACTGGCTCCTTCGCCCAAGAACATGCTCCTCTCAGACAGAGTGCCCTGCTTCAGAGCGCTCAACTCAGCACCCATCGTTTGCAGTTGATTGTGCAGGGCTTCGTTGTGCTCCTTGATTTGCTGCTTCTCTAGCTCATGCCCAGAATTGGCTTCTGCCAAGCACCTCTCCTTTTCCTCCAGGTCGATTTCAAATTGAGAAACCAGGCGTTTGTATTCTTCAAGCTCATCACTGATATTTCGGTTTTAATAAAATAAAAATTATTATTAAGACGAAAACTTACACAACAGCCGCCTTGTCAGCAGCAACAACGATTATTTCGCATTTGAGTGCCTCAATGCTCTCCATATTTTTCATGTTCTGCTCCGTTTCGTGCGTGAGGCGTTCGCCAATGCGTCTGGACTCCTCCTCAGCAGCAGCCAAAGCACTCTTTAGAACCTAATTTAGGCAGCAAAAATACCTAAGTATTGAGCAACACAAAAAAACATTTAAAAATAATTCACCTGGCTCTCCTCGACAATGTATTGCAGTCTTTGTTTTTCCGCTTGAACCTCCTGCAACTGTTGCTTCACTATGTCCAGCTGGTGAGTGGCTTCTGCGCTAGCAGTTTGTACCTTTGCCTGCGCTTCAGCTAGCTTAGACACCAACTGCTCGATCTTTAATTTTGTTTGCTTCTCACTTTCTTCAAAAGTCTCTTTGCTGTTCAAGAGATGATATATTACCAACCCTGATCAATCGCTGATTTATGTACCTCTGTTTCGCATCTGTCTGGGCAGTTTCAAGAGCTTCTTTCAGCTCAACAGAACTTCGCTCTGTAGCATCTGCGATGTTTTTGAACTCCAAAGCCTTCTTCTTGGCTTGGTCAAGTTCAGACTTCAGAGACTCAACCAACACCTCGTACTCGGAAGCACGCTGGGCCATAATCTTCTCTCTGACAACCTCCTCACTCACTAAATATGCAGTTATCGATATAATAAAAAGGGTTTCAATAAACATTTTAAAACATACCAAACACTTCAGTCTGAATTGAAGAGTCCACGCTGGGGTTCCTGTGGGCCCTCAGTGCTTGTACATCACGCAATGCTTGAGAGAGTTGTGCCTGAACGACCAGCTTTTCGTCACACACTTGCTCTGTGCTTGCGCGTTCCTTAAGCACGTTTTCTCTTTCTTGGTCGAGAGCGAGTTTCAGTTGGTTCAACTCCTCTCCATACCTCTTGGTCTCCTCCTACAACCCAACCAAATGAATTTCAATGACAAGAATTATTTTGATTTTATGCGATTCAATTCTTGGTTTTATCATATTAGCATATTTGAAGCACTCCTATCTAGGTTGTCAGCTATTTAAATTGGTGTGTCACTTAAATTTTGACATTACCTGAAGCCGCTTTCGCAAACTTGCTGCCTCAAGTCTAGCCTCATCAAGTTGGCGGATCAAAATTTCACTTCCCTCATTCCTGGACCTTTCCAAAGCCAGTCTCATTTGTTCAACAGAGGCTTGAATTGAGCCACGCTCCTCAAAGGATTTCTTCCAAGTTTCGCATTCCTTCTTGAGAGCCTCTTCCTTGGATCTGGCACTCTCCAGCTCAGTGCGAGTCTTGCTCAAAGTCGCCTCGCAACGATTCAGGTTGCAGCGCACGTGATTCATCTCATTCAGCAGCTCTTGCCGCTTCTACTCCATGTTATATATCACGATATCCACACAATATAATTTACACGTACCTTAGTTTCACTTGTCACACATTCAGTCTGCGCCTTGCACTTGGACTCCAGCGACTCAATCTGCTTGGTGAGTTCTTTCACCTTGTCTTGGGCGTTGGCAAGTTTGCCCTCACGATTTTCACACAATGCATTCAGCTTGGCTTGAGCAATGCTGAAAAAACAAAAGGATCAATAGTTTCTTTAATGTTTGTAATGCTGAATGCTAACTTTTTATCCTCGATATTTTGCTTCAGCTTTTCGATCTCCTTTTTGTAGTTGGCAGATTCCTCGCTTCTCTCCTTGATCAATGAATCAAATTCTTGGTTGATTTTTGCTAATGACTCTTGCGTCTTGAGCAGTTTGGCTTTCAGTTCGCGATCCTCAAGAGAGGGAATGAAAGTTCTCTTCATTGGAGAAGCATCCTGAATCACAAAAAACGTTAAAATTAAGCTAAATTGGGAAACAAAAACCTTACGAATTTCATAGGAGATACACCAGTGTCTTGGAATCCTTTGCCTGACTGAGATATTTCTCTGAACTGGTTTCTTTGTTCTGTGAGTTGCTCAATGAGGAGTGTGTGTTGCTTCTCTTTGTCCTTCAGCTCTTTCAGCTCTTCAAGGGCCTTTTCTAGCTGATTTGATAACGTCACAAGGTCCTGAGCAATGAATTTTTAATAAAATTCGATCAAAGCAACATACAACAGACTTACCATTCCACTTTCTTTCATCTGCGCAGCTTCCTCAGCTTGCTGGGTCAAATCTCGGACAATGGCCAGCAGCTCCAGATTTCTGCTTTGCAACTCTTCGATGTCTCTGAACGGTACAAGACGCTGAGTCAGCATTTGACTTGGAGTCATGCTCGCATAGACGTCAAAGCTTTGATTGAGGTTCGCACGCATCATTGGCCGCCTTGATGTTAGAGCCTCGACTTCGCGAAGAAGCACCACAACCTAACATTCAACAGTTAAATTCTACAATTCTAATATAAAAAAATATAAATCCCACCTGCTTGCTCAAGTCAGCAATTTGGACATCCTTTCGCTCATTGTCTCTCTTGTACAGACCGGCATTTTGCCTGATCTGTCGGGTTTCTTCTTTGGCAAGCACCAGTTCTTTGGCCACCTTGTCATAATCACCCAGGATTCTCTCATTTTCTGCCTGCGTCATGTTCAGAATTTCTTTGTCCTTGCTGATGATTGGAGCCTTTTCCTCGACCTGTAGATATGAAAATGAGCATAAAATTAAGTTTCCCAAATAAGTTCCAGAATTCTCGATTCCAAATTGTCTTTAATCAGATATTCTAATTAAATTACAAATTTATTTTCCAATTAATTGATGTAATAATGTACTGTAATTTCTGAGAGTAAAGATAAACTAAATTTCATTCCAAGCAGTTGTGCAGAGTAATAATTATAATTCAAATAAACTCTAAATTGCGGCATGAAGTTTGAACACCAGATTTCCCAACCCTGTAGCCGCGATCTCAGAGTTCCCCCTGCCCAAAACTAGATGAAATTGATGTGTCATTTGACTAATTATTTGTTAAATATTTGTTACAACCCATTACTGATTTAGTGAAAAAAGTTAAGTAAGTAGCCGTGTTACTGGTCTTGTTTGAACCATCCGACACCAAATCCTTCAGGTCAAAATTTGATTTTGCCATTAAATCTGAAGATAAATACAAATGCTTACCTCTCGTACAACTAACTCCATTGTTTCCTTCAAGTGCTCAATCTCCGCACTGGCAAGGGCAAGCTCATTCTCCTTGGTCTTGTACATGTTGTAGATTTCAGTGAAGGAGAGCTTTGAGTTTATGATGTGCCTAGCTGTTGAGGCAGACGGCGCGATTGATGACACTTGCTCCTCCATCTCAGCCTCTTTCAGCTGCTCAATCAGCTCGTTGGCACGTTTCAACTCATCACGCATTTCAAAAATCATCTTATTCTTCTGGCTGATTTCTTGTTCGTAACTAGCTTTTTCAGTCTCAGCCCTGGTTTCCAGCTCTCCGCATTTCTCAACAGCTTCCTTCACAGTGCTCTGTAGATCTTTTATTGTGGCGATGTACTCGGTGATGATTTTGTCGGAATCAGAAGTTTGCTCTGTTCAACATTATGTTTTGTTAAATATGAAGGTCGGGAGCACATAATTATTTACCCTCATATAACTTTGCCATTCTGGTCTTGGCTTGAATCTCTTGATTGTGGGCCTCCTGCAAAGAAATTTCAGCGTCTCTGACATCCCTAAGCTTTTCTTGGAGATTTTCCACTTTGCGCTCCTTTTGCGCTAGTGCCTCTTTTAGGTATGAGGCAAGTTTCTCCGACTCTTCAGCCTATAATTTTATTCATGGTTAAATTGAGCAACACTTTATCAGTAACAATTATTCACCTCTTTTTTAGATTCTCTCAGTTGAATTTCCAAGTCAGTTATCTTGACAGAGGTCTCGTGCTTCAATTGGGTCAATTCACGAGTATGCAAGTCCAGCTTTTCAGTCATATTTTTTAAGTTGGATCTATATGAGGCGTTTTCTTGGTCCAGTCTCCATTCCCTTAGCAAGACAATAAATAGATTGAACATTGTGAAATCTAGATAATCACTCACTTGTTGTTCAATTGGATTTCTCTTCCTTCGATATTCTGCATCTTCAAAAGAGCATCACACTTTGAAGTAATCGCACTGTTAAGTTGGGCACTCAAGCTCGCGTTTTCAGAGACAATTCGTTGCACTTCCTCATCTTTGCATCTAAGCTGCCTCAACAACTCTTTCTCCCTCAACTGGATGCCATCTCTTTGCAAGTGCAAGATTTTCAACTCTCTGTGTTTCCTGCAAACAAATGTTAAGTGGAAATATGTTGTGAAGGAAATTAAAATGCTCACTTCAGAAGCGCATCATTAAGGGCTTCCACGGTTTGCTCCACTGGTGCTACTTCTGACTGAAGGGTTTCTTCCAAGTCTGCAATCCTTGAGGTTGAAGCTTCCTCACTGTTAACTGTAAAATAAAAAATAGAGCAATAAAGAAATATATGAATGTACAAATTGTTTGAAACCAACCTGACAATTGTTCTCTAAGGTTTTTCAACTCTCTATCCTTGGAAGCCCAAATATTTGTCAGCTTGGTGAGTACGTAATCAGGTAACACCTTGAGTTCTTCAACGCTGTCCATTAAGTATTGAGTCAGCGGATCCATCACAGGCAAGTCAAGCGGTTCTGTGGGCTCAAAGGGTTTGGAGAACTGGTAGTCAACGTCAGATTCAGGCTCTTTTTGCTCGCTTTCCATTTCCTCGACCTCTTCGTTTTTTTCAGGCGAACCTGGCTCTTCTCTATCTTGCTCAGAAATATGAAGGCGATTTTCCTCCTCGCTTTGTTCCTCATCAGAAGCCGCAGACTCCTCGTACGACTCGTAGACTTCTTGCTGCATCTCCTCTTCTTCATCTTCATCCTCGTCAGTGGGATCCTCTTCCTCGGTCATCTGAGACGACTGCTCTAAATCTTTAGGGGAACTGCTTCGGGCAGTTTGCGAAGACGCCTGTGCAGGCGGCTCTTCCTCATCATCGCTGCTAAGAACCTCGACCTCAATCGGACTGCGACTTCGAGAAGGTGGCTGAGCCCGTGCCGAATATCTCTCCTCTGTGTCGTCTTCCTCATCTTCCACTTGCTCAACGTCGTCATCATCATCGTCATCGTAATCTGAACCATCGTCTTCAGGGTTCTGTGGCTCAGATTCGGCGTCCTCCTGTTCAGGCCCGTCGTCGTCCGACACCGCAACCTCTTGTTCTTGGTCTTTCTTCGGGTCCATTATGAATCAGAGTAATCAGACCAATTCTCAGGACATTACGCTAAATTCTCTATGGCAGGAAGAACTGAATTCTTGAAATAACAGCACAGCAATCTTCACCGCAAATTATCGTTGTGTGGGAGCGCGATTCAACCAAAATTTGTTCGGCGCCGTGTGTTGATTTTATGATTTTGATTATAGCGCTAACCGCTGCGTCTTTGTTTAGCGCTAGTGGCGCGCAACCTGTGCGACGTGCTGCTCAAGCAGCTTGTCATCCATTTTTAAGTTCATTGATTCGAGCTCCATCTGGTTTTCGCTTTGCCGTGCTACGTTTTCGTACTATCCATTAGTAGGCGACGCATGCGTACTGTGTTTACGACGCGCAAACGGTGCTGCCCGCTGCGGCCACATTCGCAGACAATGCTAACCTTACGGGGTTTCCTGCTAATACTTGCACGGAGAGTGGCGCTGGTGGTGCTGCTTTGACGGATGTTTATCAATCAGAGCCCCAGCTGGAGGGAAAAGTTCATTCTCAATTGTGACGTTTGAATTGGCGAAATTTTGCACATCGACGGGGCCCTATGTGTCGGAGAGGGCTGCAAAATGTTTAAGAATCTGACCCTGGAAAAACTGATCTGCCCGATCTGCCGAGGCATTCTGGTGGAGCCAGTTACGCTGCCTTGCAAACATGCGTTGTGCCTTGAGTGCTTCGACGGCTCCATGGAAATGGCCAACCTCACTTGCCCGATGTGTCGGAAAAGAGTCGG
This sequence comes from Cloeon dipterum, assembly GCF_949628265.1. Taxonomy (NCBI): domain Eukaryota; kingdom Metazoa; phylum Arthropoda; class Insecta; order Ephemeroptera; family Baetidae; genus Cloeon; species Cloeon dipterum. The sequence goes on along the minus strand of NC_088790.1, from coordinate 8,313,811 downwards.
CGCGTGGTTGCGCAAGGAAAGGAAGGAAGGCAGCCTGGTGAATGCGAAACTCTGGGAGCACATCCAGCGAAACTACGCCGATTACGTCGCAATGAAACAAAAAGGCGAAGACGATTGCTTGGAAGACGGTGAGTTGAGCTGATCGAATTGTATACACGCATAATATAACCTTGCTCGGACGTAAACTTAACCTTGGCGACCTTGTTGCCTATTTGCAGTGCTCGAGGGATCAGGGCCAGCGCCAGTCAAAATCAGCCAGCCTGGTGAAATCAGGAAGGAGTTCGAGACGAGCCAGGCCAAACTCGAGGTAGAGCTAAAGCAGCGGCAAGAGGCCGAGGAAAAAGCCTCGGTCGAACTCATCATGCAGTTGCAGGTACGACACTTAACATTTTATCTAGTCGTGTGTGTACAAGCTCGCACTTGTCTATTGATTTGCTGTTTCGCAATTTCAACTGCGTCGTTGAATTGAGTTGAGTGAGGTGCATTTTGTCATTTTTTAGGAAGAGGAGGACAGTTTAAAGAGAAGGGAAGAGGAGGACGAGCGAATAGCGAGGGAGTTACAGTCACAAATTGAGCTGGTAAGCGAAATTGCTCTTTCAGGAAGTTTTTTTTACTCCAACAAAAATAATTTTATTGGCGTTTTAGAGGTGTTTTGTCATTTTTCGCGAACATTAGATAAGGCGCCTTCTTTGTTTTGAACCTCAGATATCAAACAATGCCCAAGATTCCACCGAGGTATTTGTTTTTCATTCATCCATTCACCGTCAAATCGTGTTCAAACTTAGAAGTGCCTTTATCTGTAGACTTGAGGTGTAACATTATCTTCTCTTTATACAACTTGATAACTGCGTTATTTCAAGATTGTTATCGATTCCTCTCATGGATTTAAATGCCGTTTCATTTCAAAATGATGACTGGATAAAAACAATTGTTTCAGGATATCAATGGATCATTACAAAACAAAGCTGAACCAATGGACGTGATACAGAATGGAGAGCAGAAGACAGATGACAAGGAAAACAAATTGGGCGCGCTGGCCTCTGGGTCTTCGTCAGTCAGAGGCCCCTTGGACGTGTTCTTTTCCAAAGTCAAGCCCCTACAAGGGAACAGTCGTAGCAACTCTCCGCAGACTGATAGAAGTTTCACTGGTATTTAACTCAACACAGAATATGTTTAATGGTTTCTGACCGATTTTTATTGCAGACGAGAAAGATGCTTTGAAAATCAACCGATGCGATAGCATCACCAACGAATTCCCGCATTTTGAATTTGCACCTATTCACAGAGTTCCTCAGACTCCTCCGAAACTGTCGCCAGGTTTGTTTTGTGAAACTGTATACTGAAGTGAATTACTAAGTTATGAATTTCAGACGGTGCGGTGCTTCAAGTTCCAATAATTAGAGCAACCCCAGTCAAAAACTTACAGTTTGAGGAAACTCCTGCTTGCAGGTACTATTTTAATTTGTAACGAAAGTTGCCCAACGAAAATAAAAGTCGAATTTTAAATTCCAGTCCGCCTTTGGTTCGCCAATTTTCTACACTTCACTTTTTCGAGAAGCGAGAGTCGTCTACACCGAATAACATTTTCAAGCCGCACTCGTCTTTTTCTGCTTTCAAAGGTAAGCCTGTCCCTCTTGAACTCTTTGTGCAAATCAGCCGCTACGTCATTCCTCACAAATAGGTTCTCGGCGAAATATGCTCACAAAATCAGCAAACTGCTAGTTTGTTTCAATTCATTTTATTGATTCTATTTTTAAAATTTTACATCTATAGCTGATAAGAGCTTAATATTTTCAAAGATTAAAAATCTTGAATTTACCAGATTGTTGTCAATGAGTGAGACTGGAACGCGGCAAATCAGCCTCACAAATATAATCCTTGTACTTTATACTGCAAGAAACCTAAATCAGGTCCCATTATTTGGTCCATTTTCTGCTGTGCAAAGCGTCAAAAACTAAGCTTTGAATAGCGGTTGTTCAAATTTCAACAAAAACTCGTATTTTAAAAAAAAAACATTGATTTACTATAAACTTCTGGAATTTTGCGCACTCTTTCTAAAACACATATGAATTTTTATAGCAGAACATAACTGTATATTGTTGGATAGAAGAAATATTACTTTGAAAAAATTCACACGCCACTGAATTCACAAAAAAAGATAAATGTAAATATTATTGCATTTTTCCAACTCTTTAACTCTTATCTTATTTGGCGCAAATATAATTTTTTGTGGGGTTAAATTTAGAAAAAAATTAATTATTTTTTCGTCATAACCCAGCGGATAATTTTTGCGCACTGTAAAATTGGTGATCCCTGAATTTGTGGCCTTCTCGGCTTTCTTTATTTGTCTCACATTTCTGCTGAAAACTTTGACTTTTGGGTGCCTGGTTGAGGTTTGATGCTAAAAGCCCTTAAAATTTCTCGCCTGTGTCTTACCTTAGTGATCTGGAGAATATTTTTAAAGCATTTTGATTTTCATTATTTTAAATTCTTTGATCCCTATTTAATTTGAACTTAACATCGCGCAGAAATTTCAATCAACGATGTTAAATCTCGTTCTCTCAACTTAACATTGTTGTGAATTTTTACTAACTCTTCATGGATACTTTTTGGTCAATGTTATCACTTTTCTAAATTCTTACCAATGCTGCACGGAGGCAGTCGAGGCACAGGCTGGCTTGATGGCTAATAGCTTTCATCAAGTATTTTATCTTACACTTTAGCATTTCATTCAAAGCAAAAAGACAAATAATTACATTAAAGTGTTTTCTAAGCATCTTTGTCCTGAATTAAATTGAGTTATCCAGCCACAATTCCAATAAAATTACAAAATGCAATCACACTATTTACTTTATATGCAAAACATTAATGAAATGTTTTCGTGTGTTTGTAACTTAGGTTACCAGCCGAAAGCGGTGAAGCGGGAGCTGTGTCCGTCGAGTTCGTTCATCCACAGCAAAGTGCGGCGCGTGGGCGAGTCAACGGACGTAGACATGAATGAAGAGAGCCTGGACCGCCGCTCAAGCTCGCCGGATCCCTTCGCGCTAAGTGATGACGAGGACTCCGTGGACGGAATCCTATCTAGAGGCAAACGGGCGGATAGCCTGAACTACTCTAAGTACCTGAGTACTTTGGAACAAGAAAGACAAGACGCCCTGATGGCCAAACAGCTGCAGGACGAGCTCGACGAGGAGGTGAAAGCTCACAACTCGTACCATTTGCGGACCAGGTCTCTCGACAAGAAGTCGGCTCAGCGGAGCAAGGGCAGCAAGAGCAGCAACCAGCCCACACTGCGGGAAACACTGCGCAGGGCGGCCGCAAACAAATCCACCAACTAGTTTTGCAATCTTCCTTAATGTTTAGGGTTTGCTCGGACAAGAAGAAGTAAAAATGAGAGGAAATAAAGAAAACACACACAACAAACTACGACACGCTACTTTTTCATCTAATCTCTATGTTACATAAGTGTACCAAAATGTTGTAGGTGAGTAGCTCAGTAGTCTTTTAGGTATTATACACTTTACTACTATTATGATAAAAGCAATCATTTTTGTACAAAGAACCGAAGCAAAACGAATGAAAAAAAGGAGGAAGGAAATAAAGCCCTGATTTTCCACGAGCACCTTGTTTTATATAGCCAATATGTTGTAGAACTATGGAATAACGTGCAACATATTATTGTAAAATAGTCTTTTTAACCCTGTCTTAGGTGTTAAAAATTTCTGACTCGTAATAACTTTTCGCATTTCTTGGGTTCTCTATACAAGACGAGACCGTGCAATTTTTTCGTTGTCCTTCCAAAGCGCTTTCTTTGATGTACACACGAAGACTTTTCGCTCCACGTGCGGAGACATTTTGTAAATTACCGGGAAATTTATTTTTTTGTTGTTGAAAAGAACGTGACAAATATTAATCGTAAAAATAACACTTTTGGGGTTGGTTATTTTTGCGCGAAAGATTCAGTACAAACTGTAATACTTTGTTGAGAAGCTGTTATAACAAATTTATTTTGTATCTCAAAATGAAAGTGCCTTAAAATGCTGCGCACATTATGTTGGAGAGAGAGAATGAAGCAGTAATATTAAGTTTGCATAACATTCAATCCCCGATTTATTCTGTACGGAAGATTCAGAACATTTTTGGATAATAAAAAATTGTGTACATAATGTTTTTGGGATATGTGCCATGCAAGCAAGCTCTGTAACAAAAGTTCGAAATAAAATTGTAGTATGTAAAATACAGCAAAAACACACTCTGCCGCTTTTCCATATTGCTCAATTTCTTTGTTCCCTTTGCTCTGCCCGATTAAAATTCTGGACAAGCACAAAGGAAATGATTATTAGTATGGGTACTCCATTATATGCAAAGTTGTCGGCGTTGCGAGCTGATGCCACCGCTTGATAACTAACCTCTGCCGTTGGCGCGGAATTACAATTAGCATGCCAGGTACGGGTGACTGTTCGAAGGTCGGAAACATCAAAGCCGTAAAAATTACCATGTAAACAAATTTGAGTGGACGTTAAATTAGCATTTCATTGATTCAACACGTTGTCATTATCTCTGTTAAAAATTTCATGCACAGTGGCTATCGTTCATGCAAATTCGACGCGACTGTTTAGCATTCATAGCTGCTGATTGATTCCCTTTGCGCGTGTGAAATTGCAATGAAACACAAATATTTTTTATTATTCACAATTTATTGGCATGAACGGGTTTTCCTTTTTATTTACATTTTTACACTTATACACGTATTATAATAATGCTCATTTCTTTCAATGTGATACATTCGCTTTGGTTATTCAAACAAATTAGCCCCAATTGACATCAATTAAAACAAAAACTAAATTATCACGTCAACCCAAATGTATAATTCGTTCAGTAAAATACAAATTAATTCGAACCTCAATTCTAACTTGCATTCATTCATTGATATATATTCATCATAAAAACACTTTGGTACTGAAGACGAACCGAACGTCATTTGCAAAACAAATAACCCTGTTTGACTCCTTGCCTCAAAATTAGTTCCTAACAAACGCGACGCGCATTCATTTTATCTATACAACATTATTCCAGCCGTCCAACTGAGCACGTATAATTGCACGCATTTCGTTTTACATACCACAAATTCCTGGGCACATGGAAGAATTCAATGCCTTTTTGGCAACCGAATACGTATCATTTTCATATATGAAAAATTCCAACTCGCGGCAACCTTCGTCCACACACAAAATGATATGTAAATTTTAGAACGAGAAAGGCTGCGCGGTCGTTTCTCGTCCATCCAGACCGGCTGCTTTACTGCGCCGGAGACACTACCGGCCGTCATTATCATATTCGCACAATTCAACTTTCTGGCCAATTAGACAGATTTTTGTTCGCCAACCGCGGAACGCAGGAAACCGCGCCTTTGGCGAACAGGTTCGAGAACAACGACGTCTTTGTTATGCGCCTCACAAAATTATTATTTTGAGAGATGCTTACGTATTGGGAGCTGAATTTCAAATCCGCCTGCTCACCCAGCACCGAATAATCAATTTTGAAACTCTCGGCTGCGCTGTGGACGCAAGAGCAGCTTTGTTTTTTTTTTCCTAGAAATACGCTCCGAAAATTCTAATGATGCGCCGCCCGTCTCACAGATTAATGAGCAAACGTTCAAAATGCTACAGGGGAGCAGCGACGACGCACGTGCAGCACCTTTTTGCCGTGCGGAACGCGGTCTACAAGAGAGACCAAACAGAGGAAGTGCTAAATTTCAATGCTGAATAAAAATATCCGAGGTCAATGAAATCGAATGGGGTTTGTCCACATCAACTAGATAAATCCTGCAGGGCTTACAGTATTGAAAACAGTTCTAAAAAAATGTACAAAAATTGGTTGTATATTTTTGTAATAAAATTGAGCTATCTATATGCGGTTAAATCTTATCGAAACGATGCTGATTCAAATAATTTCAATTATTTTCTTAGCTTCAAGAAGGATATCATAATATTGGGAGTTATTTGACACAGAATACAGCGACAATAACGTTTCCAGGAGATAACACAGTTGATGAATTCATAGGGAATGAGATTTTTTGTCTGGGGCAGAGTTGCTCTGCAGAACCATAATAAAGATTATTTTGAAACTTGATCACTTAAGCATTGTCATATAAAATTTCGCAACAATCAACAGTTAAAACACATGCATGTGTCTGATTTTATGAACAGAAACTAAAACCTTGGAGAACATATGTGAAATAATTAGAAATAGCTGCCTTTTTTAAATTTCCAATAAAACGAATAGACCTCCCGCTGTACCACTTGAGTTTTAAAAACAAACCCAGGCGGCAGATTCATCTGAGAAAGTCACGCATGTGGTGTCCATTGCATCATGTGTGTCGGCGAGTAAAAAAATAACGACAGGAAAATTAATGAAGCGCCAGTTGAATAGCGCTGTCTCGTCTGCAAAAGCATAAGGACCACTTTTGATAAGTACAGCGGCTCAATTCTAATCCGATTCTTCAAAGCACGTGAACACACATAGGCCGCACTACAAGATATTATAACTATGTGAATAAACTCGAGTGATGGAACTACTGCTGACAGAGGAACAGCAGGGGCCGCCAATCATACTTGAGATTAACAGAGCGACGAGCGGGTCACCGAGTCAAGCCTAGTGCTGTATCCTCTCGCATCTGCGTGACCTTTGCTTCGTCTGAACCGCAATCCAACAAAAGCAAGCGCTATAACAAGGACTGACCATCCACATTTTCGATCGCGTTACGGGAAATTGCATCACGTGTAAAATATTTTATATTACGACCGCTCATTCTTGTAGTTACTTGGGAAGATTTGCACGGGTTGGAAGGTGAAATTATAAAAATAGGGTTGTATATTTGGGTGTAACGAGTGTTATTTAGTTTCGAAATTTGAATCGGGATGCTTTAATGAGAAAATGTTTTCTGGCTAAACCCGATCTTATGAACAAATCTCACTTTCAAGAGGGAGATTGTCACATTTGCATTTAATTTGCTTTCTAGTGTTTGCTAATTTAGCGAATAATGAATGAGTTAACTCACGCAAAAATAACACTCTCTTTAGCAGATTTCCATGCTTTGTTCAACACGCGCGGCACTTGCCTTGAATTGGAAAATCAGTTAGGGTGTATGTGCTATGCATATTTAAGTTATGCAACCTCTACACAGAGTCAACATAAATGACATTGTTTCTGTGACGTTTGAGGAGCGAGATCATATTTAGCAATTACAATCACAGCTGACATTAAATATTAATAAGAAAATTTAGGGATACAATGAAATGAAATGTTTCAAAACATTTCTAATCAATGTTTCCAGAGAGGAAAATAGTTGATTGGATTCGTGTTTGCTGTTGCGACGCATAGAAGACAACAATGTATACTGCAAAAGTTTTTTTTATCAATGTGTTGCATTGACAAATAACTCATAATAACTATTATTTTATATGTATAATGTCCTGCTTGAATACATCAAACAATTTTTCCATTCCACAGTCTGATTTTTTTTTGGAACAGAAAAGATGTGCCACTGTAGATAATAACTAATATTTAAAAATGGTATATTTACAAAAATTGTCAACGGGCACCAAAAGATGGCATTTTAAAATATTTACCTTATCTTTTAGCGGGTTTTTCTACCTGTCCTAATAATCAAAATGGTCTATTGACGTTTTCCCAATGTTTATTTTCTGTCCACGGGCTATACTCTGCAAAAATATCACGCAAGCGTCATCTATCTGAACTATTGGACTCCCTAGCTATGACGGTTTCATCTGCAGTTATCTACTTTCATTGTTGAAACAGCACGATATAATCTGTCAACTAATCTATAGCTGAGTGTGTAGCCACGCCACTCATATTATCAGCAATATAAATGTGATCAAGAGACTTGGAAATTTATATAGGCTGTCGCAACAGTCAAACTTTTTATTGAAGCTTTCCAAAATCCAAGCAGAATAATTTTAATTTTGACATATAAAATTAGCTTTTATTTAAAAGTTTAAATTATCGTTGCCCACATTTTCAATAATGATTACGTTACTCCTATTCTGAATAGCTTAAAAAATTTCTTGTTGATCGATTCAGTCAAATTGTTTGAAACGATTATATAGCCAGCAAGAATTTCCAAGTGTATTGATCACAAAATATAAAATTGTCATTAAAAAAGGCAAATTGTTTAAATTAATAGTGATTTTTCAAGTCTCAATAGGAAATGAATCGGCGAATGGTTGTGCATAAATGCGTATAAAATCTAACTATGAAACGATTAGATAAGAAAATGGAGCTGCCGAGAGGGCCCTGTGGGGGCCGCGTGTCATTCCTCCAGCTTGTCCCAATTGAAAGGTAATTCGCCCAGGTGCTGGAACCGCTCCTGAAAGCGGCTGTCTTTGTTCTTCAGCCGTTCGAACCTGCGGTACATGAGCTCTTTGGCAAAGTTGTACAATTCGATGTCCAGGTTGTTGGCGCGTTTGACCAGCTCGAGCTGCTGCTCGGACAGCTCGGTCATCGTGGCGCCGGACACAGTTGAGTTGTGCTGCTCGAATGGCACCGCGAACCGCAAGTTGAACGTCTCCTCGAACACGTACTGGCTGATCTTCTGGTACTCGGTCAGCCCAAAGAAGGCCATCGCCGCCAGGTTGCGCTTGGCTGAGCTGAGCAGTACCGTGTCCCGCTGCTCGTGGGACAAGTAGGTCCGGTTGTAGCAGCCGACCAGCGCAAGGTCTGCCAGCATGCGCGTCTGCCGGTTGGACGCTAAGTTGTGCGGACACGCGAGGAACTGGCTCAGGTCAACACCTTGCCATGTGTCGCCTGAGTAACAGTGCGGCAGCTCCTCCTCGGTCGCCTCGCGCCCGCCGCACCAGTGCCGCGAGTTGCGCCAAGTGGCACCGCGCTGCACGTGCCGGAACTCAGACAGGTAGCGGCTGACGGGATCGCGCAGCAGCGTCAGGTAGAAGTATCTGCGGACAGAACAGACGGTAGAAAGAAATTAGTTTGGAACTTTTAAACGATGTTTTTCCAAGCAGAAGCAATTCTTGATATTTGGGTTTTTTAAATTTAATCTATCAAGACATCTTAAATAAATACAATCATAAATCTCTCAAGATAAGGCGCAGGATCATTTTTTAATTGATGACAGTAATCACGCGGACCTTGAATAATAATTGTAAAAACGACATCCCAATTAATTTTTTCAGTGTTGATTTTAAAGGGTTGAAAATATTTAAAAAAAAAACTGCAAATTTTAAACTAAATTTAGGAATATGAAGGAATACATAATACAATGGCTTACGCTAACACAGTGTGGATTTATTACTAAGGTGGGGGACTAATTAGAAGTGAACAATTGAAAAGAAAATTTCTCTTGCAAAATAAGAGAGGGAGTTATGGGCTTGTGATTTTTTGTCAGTGTCGCGGGGAGTGGCGTGGCTTAACAGGCTTAATAAGATTTCGTCTACCTTATCGTGCTTGGCAATTAGTGCAGAAACGAACGTTTATAAAAAGCCCCTCTGAAATTAAATAGAAAAGGCTGCTTTCCAGTACAAGAACAAACGTAAGCTATTTTTCTTCAAATGTTTACATTTAGCTACCCACCCTGTATGAATCTACACAGGGCAAGTTATGAAGTGTTTATTTTTGTTAAAAATGGTTGCTTTCAGTTCTTATTGTAAATCACCTTGGATTAAAATTAATGTTTTGGTTTCTTCCATCATCATTTGTTAAGGTCTCAAGTTGTTTTAACACCAACGTGGAATTGAATTCAGGTATTACGTAAGATGACGCAGTGCAATAAAAAATAATAATGTTATCAAATGAAGACAAATAGGGCACATTCATAAATTACTCAAACTCAAAAGGTCCTATTTGTTAAGTGTCGGTTTTCTCAGAAAAAATTAGCGTGCTGAATTTCAAGAGTGACCATGAAACGCACAAAATTTATTGATGCGCGACTGGTAGGCACCACCAGCAGCGGCAGGGTGCCCGTTTTCCGTGCATGGAGTCAGCACCAAAGAAAAGAAAGAACGAATTATTAATGAAATGATAACCAAGAGGAAATTTTTTGGCCTGTTAAAAAATTCATTATTTAATTTGGAATAAATGCGGTCCACTCCAGCGCGAGGGAACTCTGTTTGCCAATACAGGGATAAAAAAATCAATTTGTAAAAATTATGTGATTAAAAATTCATCTCGGTCTTGAGCTGCGGAAATATCTATTCTCAAGTTGAATACGGAACTCCATATTTTGCATTTTATTTGTGTCCGTGTTCTTTCAATATTCAGACATTTGCTGTGTTCAATCAAATCATAAAAATGGTCATAATAAATGCGATCAGATGAATGATGAATGTTGTGGTTAGTGCGAATCACGACAATAGATAACCTCTCAAGATTAGCTCTAACCATCAGACATTGAGATAACATCTTTCTTATAACTTTCCTCTATCAAATAAATACTGTACAATTATGATCCTACATGTCACCCGGTCATTTGATATCTGAAAAATATTAAGAAAGCGCACAGACATATCTGTTGACACACAGACCATCAATTTTCTAAGGCGTTTGCATTTAACTTTCAGTCCTTGTAGATGTGAAGTCTAGTGCGCGCATGGACGAATTCATCGCTATTTTGCCCTCGGCAAGTACATTCGAGCAGGTTTTAACCGCATGAGCTACAATTAACTTTGCAAAAATTTTGGCACGGCACTTTCGTAAGGGGAACGACTTCATCTAAATTTATGACGTGGAGCTCTTGGAATAAAACTCGAGTTTGGCAAAAATTAACACCTCGACGGCCGGGACCCTTTTTGTGCGGCGGTGAATCAATTCACTGGCAAATTTATTTCGTTGCTGGCCTTGACGAAAAGACTAGATTTAGTCGCAAAATGCGCAGACGATGCGGGTGGCCAGCGTATGTTACCAAGTAAAACAGACTAAAAGATTAAACCGAGATATGAATCTGAAAGTTAATACAATGTACAGATATTCATTCCAGTTATTAGTACGCGCCCTTGAAGGGGAAAAACTTTGGTCAGTCAAATTTCTTTAATCCTGCTGTAGCCGCAAAACATTTTTTGATAAGGAAAGCATAAAGAGATGACGAAAACTCCATTTCACTCAAACCGAGAGGTTAAGTTGACACTGACAGATGCAAGGTTGGATGACTCGCGGGAAACTCTGGAGCCGCAATGAAATTTAACTCTGCGGCGTAATTAATACAAAATCTTATCCACATTCAGAAACCAACACCGTACTTGGAAATTTCATGCAGGCTAAGGATTCTTTTGTTGTGGTCGTAAAAATAAATTATTCGTGGTAAAGCTTGAAAAAGGTTATGAACATCGAGAGTACTTTAGTTTATAATGCCCAGGAAATTGTTTGGTTTAAAAGGTTTCGTTTTTGACAGATTCTTACTTTCTCATTGCAGCCCTGCTTTGGCCACGCTCAATTATTTTCATATTTTCTGTCATGTTAATGCGAGATCCGCTTTCACTTATACTCATTTTTACTCTTAAATGCAAAACGAACGATCTGGCCAGGAGGACCAGGACTTTCGAATTTTGTTAAAGTTGTGTACCTTACGGTCCTGAAAAGATATTTCAACATCGGTAGGGATAGTTGAACGATAGTTAATATCAACAAAAATCCCTGTTCATCAGAAAATATCTGCCATTTTCAATTAACTTTAACAAATCGTAGAATTGGGCTATTTTTGAGCGGACTGATAGGTTCATACACTGCAGGATGCCTGCTCTTAATGCCCCAGTTCGTTGTTCTATGTCAGTCACCCTCACTTGGTCGTAAATTTTTTTGTCATCCACGTGTATGTTCTTTAGTCCCAGTGTCTAAAAACACATTCATGCTTGTGTCGAATTGCTGCAGCTTACACAGTTTTTCTATTATATTTTTTCACATGGAAAACAGATTTTCCCATTTTTTTTAAGATGCCGCGCTATTGTAAAGAGTGCTCCATTACTTATGTCTGTCATGTATTATCCTAACACATATCTCACAAAGACTCTACCTTAGGGGATGCACTATGCAGGTTTCTCGTTTGGTTTCTCTTTAACCAACGAAAACCATATACTTGAGCTCGCTTGCTCATTTATGAATTTACAAGTATTGAGTATCGTGCATTACTAGCGTTCAAATCAATTAAATCAGTAATTTATTCCCCTATCTATTGCGAAACATAATGCTTAAATAGGATAAGGATATTACAAGGTTATTCTTATAAAAATATTTGTTTTTTAGACAAATTCGGCTTAAAAATTTATTGGTGCCTCTTGCCTTTTACTTTATTAAGCAACTAAAATGAAAACTAGTTTCGACTATAAATTTTAAAGCTACACGCGAGATTGAGATAGAAGCTAAGCTCATAGTTCAATAATTGTCAAACGTTACAAATCTTCTCTGTCAAAGACCGGTTTTTCTAACAAATCTGGTCATTAATTTTGGATGGAGCCTTGGCTGCTTTTAACACGTCGTGCGTGCGGATACAAATTTATTTTGGGCAGCTCTTTGAGATTCAGCAATGCCGCGGCGACGAGAGAAGACAGACCTCCACGTGAAGCCAGTCTCATTAAGCCCAAGTTCCGTCTTGGCAGAGCCGAACTAGCGAGATAAAAGCTGAATCAATACAGCGGAAGAGAGCCGCGCGGCGAATTCAGTGACGGCACGCTCATTATCGCTTTCGCGCCCAAGTGCACGGCCAGTCTCGGGGCCGGCTTTTCAGGCTGTCACGTTCGCCATGGCCCGATGCAATCTGACCTAATAAATAATTTACCAGCAATTTGTGTTTGGGACTGACAACAAGACGCCGCCGCCCCGCGCGCGGCACAGGCACGGGGATCGGCTGAATAATGCATTCATCACGCTGCCATTACGCCACCCCATCTAATATGAACGACGACGCGAAACGATCATGAAAAAAATATGAGCCGTCGCACGAAATAGGCAAGCCAACGGCTTTATAAAGGGTTGCGATAAACACATTTTTATCTAGCTGGCGGAAGGAGTTAATCTCTCTTTGCGCACATGACGATTAAAATTTAGCACCATGCTCTTTGTAGCTGAATTTGGTTACTATTTTTTTTTCTCTGTAGATAAGATTGCAACTCATCAAATAATAAAGGAGCTTAAACCATGGCTGATGATAAACGGAAAGTATTTGAAAATCGCTTTTAAATTCTCTGACAAGCCAATTTAGAGATAAATAACAGTTGATCACGCGACGTAGCACGTTAGAAATTGTACAAACGACACGAAAACGTGTGATAATCACTATCGGGAAGTTAAATTTAGGACAAAATTCACGCTTCAATCCTGACATAAACACATACGACAGTTGGAAAAGTCAAGAAACTTTTCATTCTTTGACATAACGCAGTGACCAATTTTCTGATCAAAAATTAATTAATAGCAAATCAAAACCAATAAAGAAGTGCATAATAATTATTGTTTTGATGTTGTAAGTCTGTCAGGTCGAAATGTCAAAATCCGAATACAGGACACGAATCAAAACCTGCAATGAATAGCATTACGAGATCTACATGATTGCTGAATTGGTACACAATGCAATTGTCCATTGACACCAAGAGTTTCATAACGTCTTCCTGCCTTATTAAATTCGGCAACCGGTTTGCTTATTCAGTGCAGCTTTAGTACCATGCCATTTATAGCGCAATTTAAACTGCGCTGGCCCTTCTCCAAGTTAGGGATTGCTGATTAAATCATCTATGATAATTTCAACCAAGGCTTCGAGTAATCAAAATTATTTTCTTGGCATAGACAAAATATGGCACCAATTTATTCAACGTTAGGAAAAAGAAGACAACCTGCCAAAGATTATTGACGGCCTTTTTACTCTGCTGCTCTTAAATGAAGCCACCACTCGGACGATCCCTCTCCAGTTTTTTACAGCGGCGTGTTTATAGCTGAATTTTGAGAGTATTTATAGTGGCATCTGCGAGAAAGATTTTAAATTGAGCATTGATGTGTTTTGTGATCGAATAGACGGCGGAGATCAGGCTTTGAAGTTGAAAATCCATTAATAAATCGGACCGATCAGTGTCAACTTTAATACCATGAAAATATTTCTCAAGATTCACTTTAACTGACGAAATCAACATTGTTCAAATTCTTCCTTCAATTCAATTCGTTTTTATTTCACAATAAGCCCAATTATTATACAAATGCTTAAAATACTTCCTGATGGAGATTTAAATTCACCTATCACAAAGAAGTATTTTATCAAAATCTAAATCAATTAAATGCTATTTTTGATGCGATTTCAAACTGGATTAATAAAATAACATACAATTTGAATGAAAATGTAGGTGATTTTTCAACCGACATAGCCTTCTACCGTTTACTTTCCAATTTCGTCATTAAAAAGGCGATGCTTGTTGGTATGAGTAACATGAGTAGAAAAAATTATGAAATTGCTCTTTAACCCAAACAAAAATCAAGATATCGAAAGTGTAGTTGTCACTAATACTGAAATGGCCAAAATGAATTTGTAAAGAGCGACGGAGGGCAGCGTCCCAGCTGAAGGCTGAACCAAGCGCCGCCAGCCAGGAGCCAACGCATTTGTTTTGTTTCCCTTCCTACCATTAACTAATACCTACTGCCCAAAGATTTGTACAAAAAATCAAAGCCAAATGCTGCGTAGATAAAAACTCTTTCGGCAGCTTGAACTTTGAACTGTTACTGATAGTGAAACATAGTTTCAAGCAAGTTGATTGTTACACACAACATTAGCAATATTTACATAGGATATTTATTAACATTGAGAACAAGCTTTCTCACCTTCTTTTGACCGCTCCGCCCTCATTCTTGTCCAACTCTGCGTCGACACAGTTGGTCAGCTCAGTCCAATCAGCGTGCAGACCACATTTCCAGCCCGTGGAGTACCGGCTGAAGAGCCAGTTTTCAGTGCTGTTCGGCCGGAAGCAGTAGCAGCGCTTCCTCTTTCTGTGGCAGGTGCACGGCCTCTTGAGGTCGAGGTCGCGCACCAGGTGCTTGCCGAAGGATGTGCCTCCGGTCTTCTGAATGTGCAGGAACACCATCACGTCGTGAGCGTTCATATCAAAAGTCTCGTTTTGCACCTCATCGTAACTGAGGCTCTGACCCTTGAGGGCGCTTTCAAGAGGCCGGCCCAGGTTGTCACCGATGGACGGCAGGTTGAGCGCTGCCCAGGTGCTCAGGTCAGCTGTTGGCCTGCTGGCCGTAGACAGCGCGCACACCTGGTCGGAGCAAAAGTAACCCAAGTAGATGATGCTGGAGACCGCCAGCAGGAAGCACGCCAAGACGATGGTCCTGTACCTGCTCTTCGACCGCAAGTCCATTTTATTTTCCAGGAGGACCGTCTCTCGAACTGCTAGGGAAGCCAATTCGCTCTCGAACACTTGCACTTCGACATTGTTCAACTGCTTCTTGGCCATTGCTCAGGGGCCGCCGCTGAGGTTGCGTCCTCGACTCTACATTCTCGCTCCAGCTCGCTTGGCGTGCGGACACAAAGAAGTCCTTCTTCCGCCAGTCTGTTTTCGGAGCGATCGGCGCCTCACTGTAAACAGTTTACAATGTGAATGCTGCATAGACGAAACCAAATCACTGTTGATTTGTGTCTCACCAGCGGCTGCTGCATCTGTTGTTCGCAAGGGCTCCTCTCCTCTCTAGCCTGCGTACAGACAGACCGGGTGTTCGACGCGTCGTTCCTTGGAACGTCGGCCCCTGCTGCTGCTGTTGTGCGATAAATTAGCGGACAGCGCAGAAGAAAAAGTGCCAGCTTCTCTTGACTGGCCTGTTGTATAAATCTTCTCTCTTCTCTGATGTTTTTTGTCTTTCTCTCCCCAGCCAGCACCAAAAGTCCTCTCCGTAATAATTTTGAAGTGGTGGTGGAAGTGGCAAGGGAACAAAGACACTCGATCTGCGCGCCATCTAGCGGACTCGCCAATAAATAACATAGTGGGCGTAACTGTAGTTTTGTAAAATTTGGTTGCCCTACAGTTTGCTGCGATTTTTTCGTATTTCTGCGTAAAATGGCTGGGAGAGCATTGAAATTTGGTTTAGCACTGAAGGAATTGCGAATCCACCTCTGCCAGAAGTCCGAGCAGAGCCGAGGAGTGAGGTAAATTCGCTAAAATATGTATCACTTTGAATGGTGGTTATATATATGTAGTTCCTATTCACTTGATGCTGTGCCATGAACATTGAACACTTTATTTTTTATCATATGATACACGATTCTGATTAAAAATATTTATGCAGCTTTATATTATAACATAAATTTGCTATGTAAATCTCTTTTCATGTATGTATGTATTATTAGAAAATCACGATTAGATAAATTTCTATGTAATATATACATACATATTGACTTTGATAGTATGATAGCTTAAATTTTATTTTAAATTTCAGAGACTTCATTGAAAAGCATTATGTTGATTTGAAGAAGTCGAACCCACGGTTCCCAATCCTCATCAGAGAATGCAGCGGAGTTCAGCCTCGAGTTTATGCTAGATACGGTACGTTAATTAAAACAACGAACGTTGTTCTTTAAGTGCTGAAATGTTAACTAATATTTTGTGGTGAATTGAGGTGGGACTGCCGACGAGTTCGGGTGCTCTTAATACCGCCGTCTGGCGCTCAACCCTTTGTACCCTTCGGACGTACAGGGTTGAGGTCTAAAGCCCGGAACTTGCACAGCCCTCAAGCTGCAGTTCTTAACCTCTTTCACAGTCATGTCCTCGCAGGTTCTCGTTTGCAAAGTATCATACAGTCGGGGGCAGAGAGCCAAATAAACACCCTTAAGTTTTCGCACTCGTGTCATAGAATAATCTCTGTATCCCTCTCCTCTCTCTTTCTAGATCAGCTTCACCGCCCTAACTTAGATTCCATTTAAACCATTCTCGGTAATCTGTCGTCATCTTTTAAATTTTAGAAAATATTAATTTAATTTTTAAAAAGGTGACCATGACCACTCAAGGTTGTTTTCATGTTAAGAAAAAAAATGAAACCAGGCTTCATCCTCGTTGTTTTCAAATTTGTCGTTTTAATTCTTAACCAGTTTCAACGTCTATTCATGAGGAAATAATTGAGGCTTGCTCCAAAGACAAAAATAAATATTAATTAAATGATATTATCTTATTACCAAAATGCCAGGTCACCCACCTGCTCTAGGGTATATTTTATAAATTTTTACAAAAAGCATCACTATTAAGAATTTAGTGTACACAACGAAAGGCCAGTTTGTGTTAGCCTGGCTGTAATGAAACAAAAATTCTTTTGATGAAAGATCATGTCATAATTTTTTGTGGCTTTATTTGGGGAAAAATGTTAACACAATTTAATTTTACTAGTAACTGGACTTTTTTTGGTAATGTCTTGTTATGTTCTAGCAATAATTGTTTTCATGCCATCTTATTTTGATTTCAGAACTTGGAAAAGAGAGCAGCGTACCTCTTACAAATTTGGCAGCAGGAGATGTTTTGCAACAGATCGAGAAGTTGGCTAAATAATTAATTGGTTGAAGTTATGTGTAAATAAATAGATGATGTTGTTATAGAATAAGTGGAAAATGGAACTTTCTCTCATCCCTATTTTACCATTACAAACGACAGTATTTTAAATTAAAATTTGTTTTGTATGAATCGTTTTCAAACCTGATGAAATTTAGTAACTTACTAAGCTTAAATAAAGACATAATAATTTCTAAAAAAATATATATTTTAGATGAATGAATTTCTGCAATAAGTATTTATCATCCTTGTCATTATGAAGTAACCAAGAACCACCATTGACGTATCAAATTAAACTCATATTTTGCACATTGTCATACATCATAATAACAAGTACAGAGTATGTAATGCATCATAAATGCAGGCAACAACACTTCAATCGAATATACAGGAACTGGTTTTATTCCACAACTTTCCAATAGTTCGCAAATATACACCATCCTGGATTGTTTATTAATAAAAATTGCTCGTGGAGTCACTTAGACTATTTATTATTTAAATTCAGCCTATAATTTCATTTAAAATAATTGGTCAATTCGTTCTATTAAAGAAATTTTTATTTATAAACCACTGGGCTTGAAGAATATTTTGAAAAAATTCCCTCGCACAATATACAAATGACGTCAGCGCCGCAACACGACGCTTGCGCGAAGCCTTCCAAGTCACGTGACCGTTTGCTTTTTTGAGCGTTTGCGAGGTGAGTTCCTCTCTGAATTTCCTTCAGTTTTGCCAGTTTCTGCGTTGTAAGTAGCCTTTATTTCTCTTGCTTTTGTTTTGGGTAGGACTTTGGGTTAATCGCCGCTCGATCCGGCGCAAAAATTTGACCATTAGAGCTAAATAAACAATGTTATCCTTGGATAGATGTCATCAAGTTATGTCTGCTTAAAGATGGAAATGGCGTCTCTCCCACATGGGCTAAAACCGGGAGCTTCTATGCGTTTTCCGCTTTCAATTTTGCGCTTTTAATTTATGTAACTGTGCTCTTTAACCATCCGCTAAGTTTTTCTCTGGTAATTACGCGTTTTGGTTGTGATTTTTCACACTGTTCGCTCATTTTTGTGATTGTTTATGCTCAACCCCGGCACAGGAAAACCAATGCTTGACCCACAAAGGACGGTTGTTTTCAAGTTATATCGACTAGTAGAGATTAAGAAATTGTTTCAAAACTTTGTAACACTCCCTTCGTGTGAAACACATTTATGTGCCCATAATGCTTTATTATTTTGTTGATTTCGTCACTTTGCATGATGGCCGAAGCCGCGTTGCTTGGGATGCACGCATTACGATTTCAAGGACACTACAACCTATGTACTGGTTAATGTCCTGAATTACAAGAAACGCTGATCGGTAAATGATTGTATCTTTTTCTGTTTCAGTACTTCTTGTAAAAAGTGTACATAATAAGAATAGAGCAAGATGAGCTCTGTTATCAGAGCCGGCCCGCGTGGCGGCAAAGGTGCTGCGAAATCATCCAGCGGCGACCTTACTCCATCAAACAAAGCTCAGAAGACAGAAACTACAAAGACAGACACACCCAAAGCTTCAGACAATGTTCCAAAGGTAATTTTCTAATGGATTTGTGCTGCCTTTTTAAGCACAAATTTCACGCTTGTTCATCGCGGGGTTAATTTTTTTTCCGCCGGAGGGGACACGTATTTATGTGTATCTCTGCATGTCGGAGCTCCTTTTTTATTTTCGCATGTTCTTGCCTGGTTCTTCTGTAGAATAGAATCAAAGTTTCGTCTTGGAAGCTAAAATATTTTCAAATACCAGGGCAAAAACAAAGGTCAAAATAACAAGGAGGCTCATGCACCATCGAGTGATCGTACCGCTCAGATCATCAAGGAGGGCAACAAGGTAAAAGAAAGGGGGCATAGGATGGACACGCCACGCCATTTTATGATTATCCCCCTGACGCAATTTGTAACACGTGCTCCATTTTAGGCCACTGCGGAACAAATGAGACTTGCACAAATTATTGACACTCGAACTGAGGATCCAGACATGAAAAACAAAATCAAGCAGGTTATGGACGCCACGCGCAAGTCGGAGGACGAAGTGTGCACCGCTTTGCATGACTGCGACAATGACCTGGACAGAGCAGTGAATATGCTGCTTGAGGGCTCTGGAACTGTAAGTTCGAAATTTGTGATCTATTCAACTTGATTAATAGAGCACGTGTATTCAGGGTGAGTGGGAAACATCTGGAAAGAAAAAGAAGACTCGCAACCAAGCAGGTGCTGTTTCATCTTCTCGCGGAGAAAAGTCTGAAGGCGCTGCCAGGGATCGTAGCGAACCTGGTGATTCAACGGTCGACCGAGAGCGTTCCCGCACCAGAGGTGGTGGTCCTCCTCGAATGCGGGGCCGTGGCTCCTCAGACAGCCGTGGATGTACGTTTCTAGTTGCATATTTAACAATATTAAAATTTAAATCTAAACATTGTTTGTTTTGTAATATTTTAAATTGCATGTTAGTTGTACTGTAGGTGTGTAATAAATTTTATTTTCTCATTTTACTTTTCAGGGCGCGGTAGAGAGAACAAAGAGAATGAGAAGAACTTGCAGGAGGAGGGCGGTGTCAAGGGTGAATCAGCCCCTAAGCGGGGTGCCGGCAGAATGGCCAACGGGCCAGGAAGATCTGGCCGAGGTGGTAGGGGTGGCGGTCGATCGGGGCCTCGTACCTTCCAAGGCAGGGGGGAGAAGGGAGGCTTTCCCAAGTCGATAGAGACGTGGGACCCCCATGGGGACAACGAGGCTGAGACTAACGCTAATGGTGCTGACTACGGCGTGGGAGAGTGGAACGACAATTTCCCTGTGACTGAAGATTGGGATAACGAGGAATACACCGGCTCCCTGGCTGATACCAAGGTATTCACACCGAGCACAGCGCCGAGGCCGTCGGCCATGGAGGCGGTCGATGCCATGGACCGTGAGATGGCCGCTGTCGTGGCCAAAGGTCTGTCTGGCGCGGCGAGCAGCCTCGACACGGCGGCCAGTATGCTTCCGCAGTCGCTGACCACCACACCGAACAAGCTTACACCAGCACAATCTCAGTACTTCTCTCAACTGACCCAGGTGGCAGCGGCAAATGAATCCCTGAAGGCCGCTGTCGGAGTCGGCGCATCATCCACCAACGGGCCCAAGGAACCGATCTCGTATGTCTCCGCTGTCAACTCTGGTGGCTACGCGGCCACTGCTGGAAACTACCAGTCGTCTAGCCCTGCGTCATATTCGGCGACAGGTATGTTCGTGTTCTTTTAATGTATTTTTTTTTTGCTTTTTATCCCTGTCCGAGGACCGGGAAGGGCGCGCATTTAATGTTCTTTAAATGCCAAGTGCAATTGATGTAAAAACCTTAAGCTACCTTACAAAACGTGACTGAATATCACTCTTTGATGAATACGAAGGCATTTGTCTGATGCATGCGAAATTGGAGTCATGCCTCATATTTCTGTCTCACAAGCAGGAGTGTAATCAAACACTAATTGCAGCATCTTACTCTGCAACAGCATACGGTGGCTCGAACGCCAGCTACAGCAGCCAAATTAAGAACTCAGCGCAGTCGCTGCCTCACCAGCAGAAACAGACGGCTCCCCAATCTCAACAAAACCTTCAGTCCAGACCAAAGGTGCAGCGTACAAGGCTTCCACCCCCTTCAAAAGTAAGGGTTTGTCTCTTGTTTGTACTCTAACACCCACTAACCCCTTGAAAAATTTAAAAAAAAATACAATCTTGATAAAACTAATCCAAGTAACAGCAATGAAGCTGGACTGTCATATATTTTGTGAACCCATGATTGCTTTGCTTGACGAACCCGTTTGTTTGATTTCTGTTAGATTCCATCCTCTGCTGTTGAGATGCCTGGCGACGCGACCACGGCTCCAGGGTTGGACGTGCAGTTCGGAGGACTCGAGTTTGGCTCAGATTCGTTTGAGCTCTCGAAGAGCACGCCAGAGTCGAATTCCAAGTACAAAACCTCATCCGACCTCAAACAGGGTTCCGGTGGTAGTGGGCCGCCGCTTGATCTTAGCAGCATGAGTTTGAACAGCAAGGGCCAACAGGCTCAAGATAACATGACTGCCTACTCGAGCTCGGCTGGAGCTCAGACTGCCAATGCCAAGGACCTGAGCCAGACCAGCTTGTCTGCCATCTCTCACAGTCAAAAGGTTAGGAAATTTTACTGTTGTTTAATTGTTGTTAAGTCTCTAAATTATTGTGTTATTCATGTAAATGATGCAAATAACCTAAGCTACCTTACAAAACTCAACTGATATACTTTGAAGAATTAGGCATTTATCTGATACATGAATAAATTATTGGTAGCCATCAGACCTAAGTAATTGTATCGAGAAAACATCTCTATTGAGTCTTTTGCCATGGACTTTCGGAATTGAAAGTATCAGTGTTTCGAAAAAGCCGGATTTTTCTACAACGAGGTGGTTTTATCCGGCTTAATCCGTTTTGTTTTTTGCTTTTTTTCGACTGCAACAAAAAAATTTAAACTAACTTGTGGATTTTTGACAAGCTGTGAAAAAATTCAAAAACCAGAATAAAGCCGGCTAAAATAGGGGGGTTAAAACCACCATTGATTAAATCGGCTGGATAAAACTCTGAACACTGAAGTATCAACAACTTTTAATGCCATACTTAGAGGGCAGCACATTCCAATAGACTACCTGAAGGGTGTTACACCCTCTGTTACGCCTGCGTGCCTCTTCTATCTCAAATCTTCGTATATTGGGTAAACTACGTGATGCCTAAAACCACGTGTCAGCTAGCAAACAAGTGTTTCTATGTCGCATTCCCTCAGCATTGCAACTTTTAAGCTTTGAATTTAAATATGCTATTTATGGGAAAAAACTAAAACAATGCATGGATCAACTGGCTATTCTTCTATTCCTTATGTGTCATTTTCGCCTAGCTTAAACTAAATTTAAGTTCATTGTTTTTTTATTCTATACTAATGAATTAAAAGAGGTTGTGAACCATCACCAAGCTTCTTGGAATAAACTTGATTTTCTTTGCTTATAACTCTGTCAGAGTGATTTTCTTCGGGCCATTTTACTCTTCTATATTTATTTAATTCTCGTCATTCTTAACAAACAGTCCGGCGTAGATTAATCTGATCCACCAATAAATATCAAGCATTCTACTCTTTTGTTAATATTCATTTAATTCAAACTTAAAGAATAAATATTATTGTAAGCGATTAAATATTAAACCCTAGCCCCAGTATCTGTTGCCAAGCACGTTCAATGCTTTTATTTTCTGGTTCATTTTTTTCTACTGATAAAGAGATGAGGCGGTCTGAAAAGCTGAGTTAAGAATGAATTGATACAGCTGATTGTTTCGTATTGTTTTGACAAATCTTGCGAACTATTTTCAGTTGGGAGGAACTGATTCCATGACATTCCCTGCGCAAGTAAGTGACCACAAGGCGCAGCAGCAGAGCGGCTCTTACCGGCCACCTGTCAGCTCAACTGGCATCGAGTCAGCCAAGCCGGACAACCTGGCTTACTCGAACAGCAACAACACGAGCTCCAACTACCAGAGCTCATACCAGAAGTCCTATCAGTCGGGGTCGAGCTACCCGTCGTCAGGGCCGGCGAGCGGCTACTCGTCTCAGGTTTCGTCCTCGCAGTACCCTAGCGGGCAGAC
Organism: Cloeon dipterum; assembly: GCF_949628265.1. NCBI lineage: Eukaryota > Metazoa > Arthropoda > Insecta > Ephemeroptera > Baetidae > Cloeon > Cloeon dipterum. Next base: position 8,290,617 of record NC_088790.1, on the reverse strand, counting down.
GCAGGGCCAGTCGTACTCGAGCGGTCAATCGGGTTATGGAGGAAACCAATCGTTCCAGTCGTCGAGCGCCCCAACCACCACTTACAGCCAGACTAGCAGCACAAACACCTACCATCAGTCGACTGGTGGAAACACGTACCAGGCATACCCGTCGATAGGCCAGACCGTTTCGGCCGCCACTTCATCCACTTACAACCAGCAGTATCCGCAGAGCTACATTACCTCAGGATCTGGCACAGCGTACACCGCAGCCAACAGCACGCAGTACCCGGGCAACTACGGGAGCAACGGTCCAACCACCACCACGTCTTCTTTGCACAGCTCCAGTTCGGTCAGTGCCAGCAAAATGGGCTCCAGCATGGCGTCGTCCAAGGATGGACAGGTAGTTTTTTCTTTAGTAAATGTGTGTTGGAATTCAGTTTTTCCTTGCAGTATGATGCTCCCAGCAGCGGGACAACGTCAAGTTCTACAACGCAAGCCTCTGCTTCACAGGCCCTTGGTCTCACTTCCACTGGCCAGAGCAGCACAGCTAGCACCAAAGTTACAAGTTCAACTGCAGGTAAGAGGAAATAAATTACTATATTCCCTTGAGATTGAGAATGATGAAAAACCCCAGACTACCTTATAAAACTACTTATGATTCTATGTGATTATATTGGCATTTGGCTGAAAAGAAAATAAGTGGCCTCAATTGCTTGCGCCATTACTACATCCTAATAATGACGTGTTTGTTTAAAGGTGTTCCACCAGCGATGCTTAGCCACCAGCAGCAGTACATCATGGGGCAGGGCCAGGTGCCGTACTTCAACGTGCAGCAGCCAATCTACAGCTTTGATGATTTCCAACACCAAATGCTTTCATCTCGGGTACCAATGGTAAGCCGCAAGTGATTCAAATGTTTTAATTCAATGCTCACATTTGGTAAAGCAGCAGACGCCTGGTGGCTACTACGACATCAGCAGCCTTACTGGACGGGATAGTGGTATGACCAGTGTGGCTTATTCTGTGTCCGGCGACGGCAGGTACACCAGAACTGACAACAATTCCAGCCCAGTTCCTTCCACCCTTTCGCAACAGGTATGCCCAAAGACTTAATTTGTACTTGATCTCCTATTAAGGCTGATAAACAATATTATCCACCTAATAATTATCCATATCAGTGCCATCTAATTTCACTGTACTAAAGAAGCATAAATGTTAAAGAAAAAAATGCTTATCGCTCTCTACTAACAATAAGTATTTAAATGTGACTTTTAATGTGATTGTGAAAATTGGTATCATAATTCACATGCTCATTGCAGAACGCGACCCCGACCCACCAGCAGCCTATGCTCAATCCAACCACGCTGCCTCCTGGCTATGCTTACTTTTACGGAGCCAATGTTGTACCTGGAAGCTTCCAATACAGCGCACCCTTATATCCGGTATGTATTGTCAAATATGAGGATCTACCATTACTGACCAGCGAGGAACCGCAGTTGCCGACCCCCGCCACAAACACGCATGCTGCCACTAACAGCACGCAGTATGCAAAGCCAGCCGGCTACACGGGTTTTGGCACCAGCTATGACAGCCTGGCTGGCCAAGGTGCTGCTGACTACAGCAAGAGCAGCAGCGGCTATGTCAACGCCAGCAGTCAGGGAGGCCAGAGCGGCAAGGGTAGTGTGGTCGGTAGCGGAGGTACTACTGGCTCGGCCACTGGGTCTGCTTCAGATATTACGTCCGCCATGTACGGCAAGCCGCACCCTGCTCTCGGCAAAGTCAATGTGAGTATTCCCTTGTGGTTTTTTTTTCAGATCTTTTATTTAAAGTTATTGGTTTCATAAAATGATTGCTCGTAAATTGTTTGATCTCATTCAAAATTGTACTTGCAGTCATACGATAAGCAAAGCTACTCAGCCGCGCCGCAGCCGTTCAGCTTGCCGGCTTCCCAGACAGGCCAGATCGGAGCGGGTGCCACGCAGTACGCTCCTCTCTTCATTCCAGCGATGCCTCAGCAGATGCATCAGCAACTGCATCAGGTGAGATAGCACTCTGATACAGCACTTAGCACCTGTTTTATTTTATTTCCTGTTTGGAATCCCCATGGAATAAGCAGCTAGGCTTGGAAAAACGGCTCTGACTTATTCAGTTATTTTTCTTTCTATCTAGATGGAGTATAGGAACCAGGGCAGACGCTCGGTAAGTGTCTGACTTGATTCCCTGTTGTCCATACAGTCAGTCCTCTCGCACTAGAGAAAGACTAATATAATTCTACTTGACATTCAAGCTTCCCTAGACTTTGAGCACATAATCAGCCTTAAAAGCTTTCCTAGTTCTGTCTGCTTGGTTCGTGGGGAACTGTGCATGCCAATTCCGTTCCAAATTCTGCTTCTTGTGTAAACTTGTGCCCATGTCCAGTGACCAAACTAAAACGGCGTCTCGATTTCACAGGACTCTGGCACTGGCTCAGGACAGCGTTCGCAGACAAGTTCTCAGCAGAACAAGACTAGCAAGCAGGGATACAACACTTTCTGGACTCAGAATTAACCTAACAGACAAAATCTTCTCTTCTTTCTTATTTTGTACTTGAATGTAACGGTTGCCACTCACATACATAGAGACAAGACACACATCAAAAGCATCAAGGGTTTGCAAAGATCAATCAGTCGGTCAAGACTGATTTTTGAAACATTTTGTTCGATCTTATTTTTCACGACTGTCTAGGCAATTGTCGAGTTGCCTAAAATAAAATATTAACACAAACACAAGAGTTAATTGAAAACAATATCCATTTTTTGGGGATTGCGTGCAATCTGGAAATTGCGCTCAAAAAAGCAGCGTACGTGCAACTTTTTTTTAAGGGTTAATTTAAACGTTTGCTCGCCCTTTTAATTTGAAAAATTACGCAGTACTCCAGGAAACCTAAATTGATTGATGACATGATGTGAATAGTTTTTTTCCTGTAGTTGGTAATTATTGTGTAAACGTAACTGTATTCTAGGATTATTAAAAATCATTAAACTAAACAGCGCCGGAACATTTTTTTACGGAATGGTCATGTATTATTTTTATTTATTACTCTTAGTGGAAACATGCATTCTCACGCAAATGCGGCACTTGATCTGACAGAATTATAAAGTTTACTGTGCTGGTCGTGCTGCACCATCCTCAATCCGTTTTCTTCTACTGAATGTGTCCTGCGTGTTGGATCAACTTGAGAGGGGGTTGAGTTGTGTCTATTGAAAGAAATGTGTAGCGAAGTAAGCTGGCAATGGCCCTCACTTTTGTTGTAAAGATAAATTGCAACACACAACATAATTAAATAATTCATAATTGATAATTTTATATCTTTCATTGCTCTGCAAACCCACAAGCAAAAAAGGCTTAATTTACGGAATAGAAGATTTCGAGAGCCTTGCTCTCCCCACTCCAAAAAATTGGCGTCCAATAAGGGGCCCTGCTCCCTGCTTATTGGTGAAACCAGCTGTGAAGAAAAACAAGCCCTTGAGTACATAGACGAGTATGGAGTCCATCTCGATGAAAGCTAAAAGGTGTTGTTCGTGTTATTCTTTCTTCCACAAAACATTTTCGATGTTATTTTAAATAGATCACGATTCAGGTGAAAATGCGCAAAAAAGTCGGGGAAGTGACGGGGCCTGCCTGCTCGAGTGGCTTCGCTCCACTTTACACCCCCCAGAAGCCACCCCCAGTGACTCGGAAGACAAGGGAGCACTCAATAACCTGTCTGAAATGCAAGCGGACGTTCGCTTTGCTGCGGCACTACAGGAAGCACATGCAAGGCCACGAGAAGAACGACTGCAAGCTGTGCGACGAGCTGTTCACCTCCCAGAAGAAGCTCAAGGTGCATATGAGGGAAAAGCACAACCAGCGCCTGCTCGACTACTCGCACAAGTGCAAGTTCTGCGACAAGACCTTTACTCGTAGACAGAGCTTGTACAAGCACCTCCAGCTACATGCCAAAGAGAAGCAGGTCTGCAACTTCTGCGGCGAGTTCTGCAACTCCAAAGAGGACCTTGAGTCGCACGTAGAGCAAGCGCATGAGGAGAGCCAGATGATGTGTTGCGCACTGTGCCACCAAACCTTCTCCAGAAAACAGCAGTATAATGCACACCTACAGGTGCAACACTTATTAGTCTTAATCTTTTTCTAATGAAATTCAAATTTTAGAGTCATGAAAAGTACCAGTGCCTAACGTGCAAGCAGGGGTTCTCCGCCTGGAAAGTTTTACTCGAGCACCAGCAAAATGGCCATCAAGTCTGCACAGAAAAGCCTAAGCATAAATGTGATACCTGCAATAAAAAGTTCATCAGAGTTTCTGCCTTAGAACAGCACCGTAGAAAGCATTTAGGTAGTTCACATACATTTTTTTAATACTTCAAGTAAGCATAATATTTTACTCCTCAGTGGAAAAGAAGCAGAAATGCAAGCCTTGCAACGCTTCATTTTCGACAGGAAGTGCTTACGAAAACCACCTACAGTCGAAAAACCACAAATTGATGCTAGCTTCTGAAAACGACCCTGCGCAACTCGAATTTCAATGTGATAATTGCAAAAAATACTTTGTCAGTAAAAAAGCAGCCTCCTCGCACTTCGACAGGACGCACCACAACAGAGACTACGAATGTAATATTTGCCAGTACAGGTAAATTGCACCATACCTTGGAAAAGTGCCTCGATTGACATTTTTTCAGGACAAGGTTCAAAACCAATCTGGCGCGGCACGTCAAACTCCACTTCAATGATAGATCTTTCGTATGCGAACTGTGCGGCTCGGCATTCTACAATCTATCCGCCCTCAAGGACCACCACACCTTCCTCCACTCTGAAAACAGAGACCACGTTTGCAGCCAGTGTTCGAAATCGTTCAAGCGCCCCTCAGAGCTGACGCGCCACATGAAGAGCCACTCGGATAACCGACCCTACACCTGCAATTCTTGCGAAAATAAGTCGTTCAAGCGCAGCTCGCACCTCAAACGCCACAGGGAAAAGTGTCACAATGACCAGACTGCGGGGCGCATTGTGGACCGATACATCAAAGATGAGAGTGGGCAGTTGGTGCTGAAGCCTGTAGAGCGTAAAAAGGCGAAAAAGAAGCCAAAGCAGAAAGCGCCCCAGGAGCAGGAGGAAGCAGAACATGCAAAAATCGAGGACGACCACTTGACTCTTGCGCCAATGTTGGCCGATGCCAACAACCACTATTATATGAGTGTGTCCACCGATAGTGGGCAAGACCTGGTTTACATCTCCCATCAGCAGCTGAGCCTGCAAGAGAACGACCAGCCGATCGACCTGGAAATGCCAAAGAATTACACGTGCACAAGCGGCGACGCCTCCTTGGATTTGGCCAAGCCTCGACACCACTTCCAGGTGTCGGAAATCAGCAGTTTGTTGGATTCGGATGTTCGACTTCACGAGTCTGTCGTGGAGGAGTTTGTGCAGCGGCAACAGTCGAGGGAGTCGCCTGTGTACCTGGCCGACCTGAGCAGGTACGCCGACCCGCAAATGCTGCTGCTGCCCGACTTTGGCAGGCACCAGATAAATGACATGCTGCTCACCCGAGATGATCAAAACCTCTCAATGCCTGCCGACCTGACTGCGGAAGACCTGAGACACCTGCAGCAGAACCACTTTGCTCTATAAGCTCAATCTCGCATTGCTATCGTTTGTAAAATAAAACTACTGGATAGTTTAAAAATATGCTTTCAATTATGCAGATATATATATATATATATATATATATATATAACTTTATTAAAAATGCAATAAGAATTTACTTTTTTTTCTTTCTTTTGGCAACCATTCTCTGGCCGACGATTTCATAAAACTCGTCTTGAGTAACAACTTTTCCAGTCTCTACAAGTTCCTTGACAAGTTGAGCTTCAAACTGCCCTTGATGCCACTGCTCAAACCAAAATGAATTATTCAACGTTGTTTTTGTTAGAGCGGAAACTGGTGGCGGGCACTCATAATGATTTAATTTAACAACAGACTCGCCTTCTTTCAAGTTTTCATGAACTCTTTGGCACACGTAGCATTCAAAAACTTCGACTAGGCTCTTTGTCTCAAAATTGTTCCACAGTTTTTCGCCAACGCTCCACTTTCTTTCGGCAAGCATGTGAAGCAATAATTCACTTGAAAATCGTTCTGGGCTCTGTCTCTTATGCTCTAAAAATTGGTTGTACCTTTCTTCATCAGAGTCTAACATTAAAATAAACTCAGCTAGCTCCTTTGGAGACTTGTAATCACGGACATCTATGGTGGAGTTTTTGAATGGCAGCCAGTCCTGGGAATTATTTGAATATTAGAAAAAATCTAGAATTTAATTAAACCTTTTTACCTGGAAAGTCGGCGATCCGTAATAAATAGGCACAGACCCAATAACTAAAGGTCTCCAAAGCTTTTCGGTGATATAATCCAAGCACTCTCCATTCTCAAAGGCGATTGAAAACTTGTATTTTGACTGGAACCTCCAAAATTCATCACTATGTAAGGCACTCATAGGATCTCGAATGCTGAAAAATCAAAACTGAAGCATAATATGGGGACAATTATGCAACTTTTAATTTCAAACCTCTCGGGAAGCATTTTGTTTTGAAGGCAGGACCCATAGGAATCAACTTTCACATATTTCATCAACTCTCGAACATAGCTATCTCTGTCAGTTGAAGTATCACAATCCGACTGAATGAAAACCACAGGAGCCAGTCCCTCCTTCTTTTGGAACTGAACCTTTGACTGCCATGACTGGAGAAATTCGTGGCCTAAATGTTGAATTGTAATTCAAAAGTTCAAGCATTCAATAATTAAACAAGGGAACAAATTAAACCATGGTGAATGTAACTTTACCGACAAGGTCTTCTAAGCTTGTGAGGTGTTGCAGTGTAAGCGGAAGATCACTATGACGACTAAAGGTGGCCGAAAAGTTGAAAAGGCTCAAAGCACTCTCATGCTGCAAAAGGGCAGTGTTCCGAGGCGATTCCTCATGTAAGAGAGCCCACAATGGTCTTTTCCTCTTAGGATTACGTGGTGGTAATTCCCAAGCATTGAAGCTGCTGCCATAGAAGAGAAGAGCCTGCAGAAAAATAGTACATGATATTAAACCACAAATATCAGCTTTCCTTGAACATACCTTAGTTTGTTGATATAATTTTCTCTCGTTGGTGAAGAAGCAAGATGCCTGGAAATCGTCACCGAGGTCACAATTTTTCAACACCCCATTTTCACCAGTAAAAGGAGTCCACCATAAAATAGTAGGAATTTGGACATCTAAAAAGACCATTAATGAATCTTTCAGGCAAACAGTCAAAGATTTTCAAACATACCAAATTCAACAGCATTTATTTCAGAGCTGAAACGTCTAAAGCTAGTCAAGTTCAATATAAGCAATGCTAGCGACAGCAAAGTGACAAGTGCCAAAAAGTGCTTAATTTTGAAAGTCAAGAAAACTGAAAAGCAGCTCATTGCCAATCACTTGACAGCATATCTATCTGGAAGCACTTTCTGATAAATTTTAGACTATGACAAGAAATAGCTTTCAATCTCCATTTGATTTAGTTATTTAATTATTTTGAAATTCGACTACTTGCGCTCTCCTCCTTTGTTGTGGTAAAGTAAACCAATGAGCGACTGACTCTCTGAGCGGGAAATTTTAAATTGAACTGATCAAAAATGATTTTGTACCCTTTCTCACATATTATATCTTCATTGTATAAATAGATGGAATCGTATTATTGGCAAATATAAAGTAGTTACGATATCAAATCACTTAGTAGGTAGATTGTAGATTGTATTAATTAATTTTTTTAAATTTATCCAAACTATGGTTGAGGCGAGGATCTCACAAATCAACAGCTTTAATATTTTTCATTTTAACTACGTTGCTTTCCCTCAATTTATTGCGGATTCACAGTAAGGACAATGCATTGATTTACCGACTAGAACCTCTTCCGTTTCATCAATATGTTATTGTTCCATCTTCCCATTCTTCTAACTTTCAGCCAGTATTCCTTACTCTCTGGATCCATTTCACTAAGTTCTGGAAATTTTCCTGAAAAAATATTACATATTAAATAACAGTAATCTTTTATCATGAAACTATTAATTGGTATAAATTATGCGTTAAGAAAGTTTCGGACATAAAGTGGCTCTTTTACCTGTCCGTATAGTCCACAACCAATCTGGATATTCCGAATCTGGCTTCACCTGAATTTCCTCACCGCCCTCCTTCTGCAAATTTGATCCACAAACAAAGTCCCGCAATTTTTTGGTGTCTGTTTCAACAGAGAGGACAGTCTTTTCTGCAACCGGCCCCAACTTTCCCAACTTCTTTTTGGACGCCTTTCCAAGTCCGCCAATATTCACAGCTGCGTTAGAAGAAAAAGGTTTATAAATTATCAAGCGCGCGCATAATTATTAAATAAAATATTTATAGGAGTTTGATATTTACCTCCACCAGGCTTTGCAGCAAAATTTTTGTTTGTTGATGAAAAGTCCCTTGATATCGACTGGTTTGTCATCAGGCGTTGGCCAAAAATAATAAGCCGCCGGCACGTTGGAGCAAAATTTGAGAGTGAAATTGACATTTTCAAAAGGAGTGTCTGTCTGCCTTGAGCTCTATAGTTGCTGCGAAGCGAGCTAAATATTTGATGAATTTGACGCCTATCCGCTCGATTCAGAAATTTAATTTCATTTGGGGATGCAGATCAATGCAGATGCAGCAAAACGTAGTAGATATAATACAAATTCTATCCTTCCCAGTGCATGGGACGAAATGCAAAATTATAACAATTACATACATGTGATTGGTTACTTTACCACTGATCGATGATGGTTCTAGGGAGAAAGCGTCGACGAATCAGCTTCATGGAAGTCAGATGACGTCATCCCGTCACCCCTCAGAGCGTGCTATTTCCCGCGCAGCAGCCGGTGTATTTCAACTGTGTAAACTGTCAGGACCTAACCGGAACATTTTTTACTCCCAATCGTTTTCCTAATTTGCGTTTCAAAATACGGTTGGAAAAAGTGCAAAATGTCGTACAAGAACATTTCGTACTCGGACAAGTACAACGATGACAAGTACGAATACAGGTAAGAATTCTAGTTTGATCGTTTTCATCACAAACGACAAACAAAAACTTAAGTGTGCAATCTAACGCATGGAGGAAGTATTTTGTTAAATATTAATGTCATACGTCTGTTGGTATATTCAATTAACTGACAATGAGTGACCCTCACATTAATTGAAATTCGTCTTCCAGGCATGTTGTCCTGCCTCGTGATATTGCCAAGTTGGTCCCGAAGACTCACCTAATGTCAGAGGAAGAATGGAGGGGTCTTGGCGTGCAGCAGAGCAAGGGATGGGTCCACTACATGTTTCACCAGCCAGGTGTGCAAATTTTACTGCATCTACAAATTTTTACTTAATCGTGTGCATAGCACCCGACTTGATTTGAATGAATTAATAATTTATTAAACGCAATTATGCGTGCAATATTAAGCCTACAATCGTCCGGACATAATATTATTATGTATCTATAAATACATATGGCAGACTCACCATTTTCGCCCAACTCACACTTCTCGCTAGGATAGGGATTAACATATAAAATCTTCCCATCAGAGCGAGAAGTGTGAGTGATCGGAAAGCGTGAGTCCCTCATCATACCAATTTTTAGATGTGCATACAACTCTTCTGAAGAGTACCTCCGCTGCTTCTCTTACACTACACACAAATAGATAATTCTTTCAGTTGAACATTTCAACCTACAATACTTTTCACACCGTTCACCACAAAATCTACATTTACGAATAAGGAAAAATTACACTTTTCACCACCCATATTTTATTATAAGAAGATGTGTGTATCCCGGCGGAAACTGTAACTTCTGCATGGTGATATCCATGGCATGCAAATCGAGTTAATACATTTCTATTCTCAAAATATGGTCCCCTCCAGTTGCCATTTACATAGACGACTTGATCTACTTCAACTTTTTTCAAATGAAAAGTTTCCAATCTGATGCTTAATTAAGAATTCCAAAATATATTATGGGACTCACGCTTTCTGATCACTCACACTTTTCGCCCTGATGGGAAGAATCAATGTTTCAGTCCTATGGGAAAAGTCACAGTTTTCGCCGCCGAGTTACAGTTTTCGCCACCCCTACTTTTTCATGGGATTCTCATAAGAACTGGCGAGATGTGTAACCCGGCAGAAACTGTAACCTGTCCATATCTTTGCGAGAAGTGCGAGTTGGGCAAAAAGTGTGAATATTCCATAAGAGCCGTGAACTCAATCGTTATTTCGATCCGGTCAAGCTTGAATAATTTTACATCAGTATTGTAATAACCAAATTAAAATAGTAGTTGTTGTTCGACTGTTAGTTTGCTAATAAGACGCTTTTTGTCGTTTCCACAGAACCCCACATTCTATTATTCAGAAGACAACTGAATTACGACCCAAACAACCCTGCGATGAACAACAATGTGAAAATTGAAGGAAAGAACATCAAGGCCTAATGAATTTTCAAATCTTCCTGCGCTACAAACCTGTGTTATACTATCTTAAGGCTCTCTTTCACCAGATCTGTATGTAAATATTAATTCTTGAGTAGCAATTAGTTGCATTTTAACGAGTATTAATTCGCACCACACTTTTAACTGCACAATTACCTATCTGATACCGACATAGGTGTTGGCTCTTATTCTTTTCGCAAATGATTACTACTTGTAGGATGCGTTAAAAGTAACAATTTCTTTTGTAGATTATCAATGTGAAGTTTATAATATGTTAAATGCTAAGAAATGCTGTAAGTAATAAATGATGCTAGTTTTTTTAAGGCATCGCGCGGTGATTTTATTGAAGACTCAAAATCATAATTAATGGTAGAAGAACACAAAACGATTTTTTAGTATTTCTCTAGCAAATTTTAGTTTGCAGCGACCCTTCGCGGTGGCAAAGTCATGTCGATGTCCACCTCTTGTTGCAGCCTTGGTGGCAGTTCTCGGTAAATCGATTCGGGAACGTTATCTAAAAATTTAAGCCCTCAGCAATTTGAATTATTCATTGCGAGATACCTTACTGTTGCAACGGTAGACCAAATCAGACCAAATAATCATCTCTTGCGAGAAGCAGAACACGCCCAGCCGTCCGCCCTTCAGGGATGAGTCGAACACGTTGCCTGAGTCGGCCACCATGTTTTCCCCCTCAAAAATGCGCAGTCGGATGAGTCCAATCTTGGGCCTGTGAAGTAGGAGCCACCTGTACGCCACCTTTTCCTTCCAGCCCACGTTCCTTGGATCCTTCCACAATAGTTTCACCTGTAAAATATTTTGGGCCAGTTCAGAGACTATTTCATAAATTTAAGCCATTCGAACCACGCACAGTTCTCGCTTGAATGAACAGTTTCAATTGATAGCACGTTCCAAAATTTTCATTCACAATCATTAATTGGATATAAAGATGAAAGTGTTCTGCGTAGGGAAGTCCAGGCCCTCCCTTGCACAAACTGCTAAAAATTACTGTACATAATGTGCTAATTTTATACGAGCTGCCTTGTTTGCTTTTAAGTTGTTGTGGAAAAAGGAAAATTCGCAAAGCTATGGCGCATTCATTCCCATTTTTCCTTCTTCGCTGTTTATTTTGTTCGACGAATATGTAAATTTTCATTGATTTTCTGACCAGTTAATGCAAAATCGGCAAAATCACTGAGATGGACAATCTCATATCCATATTAAAATTAGATTTGTTACGTAACTCCTAAAATGGAGACAACAAATTATCATGGAGGGTGGAAAAAAATGTATGAATCTAGACGGGGAAATAGAGTCAAACAAATAATAAATAATTTACAGCGAGTTTATGTTTAGTGCGCATTTTGGACTATTTACGTTCAGTTTTGCATGAAATATTTTAAATCATGATCATAGTGTCAGAACGCCTAGGAAATATAGTATTCGATTAATTGAAAATCCCGAGTCACCTTCATGCAGAATTTAAATATGCGTATGCAATATAATATCATAATGTGTACTAAAAGCGTTAGAGAGCTAGCGAAAAAGGTCCATCCATATTTGCAGCACAGAAGTTTATTTGTTCAATGGTTTGGAAAATGACCTGGTCCTCAGTGTCCCCGGTGTGCCAAAGGGAGTTCCGCAGCATTTGACCCGGGCCAGTGCTCGAGTGCACAAGTTTCAACTGAATTCCCGGCTCTGCTACCGCTCTGAATGGAGTGGCTTGCCAGTAGGTCTGCGTGTTCTTTTTCCACATGACAGTGTAGAATTTCTGGTTGTCTTGATAGCTTAAAACAGAAAGAAATTCCGTCAAGTTACAAATGAAAATAAAATTAAAGATTCTACAAAACTTGGATTTATAATCAGAAAATGGACGTACACAAAATTTTACGATTTTAATCCGAATTCTAACAATAAAGCTTTTCTAATTTAATAATTCAATTTAATGCTAAATTGAAAATTTGGAGCTATCCAGAATGATGTATGAAAATCCATGTATTTAATTTTGGGTTTAAATTTAACTTCGTAGATACTTTTCTCTATTTAAGTTAAAATTAAATTTGCATCGGGTTTTTCGTGATGCCGTAGGCCTACCTAAATATAAACCCAACGTAATCGTCATCAATTTCCGTGTCGACAAAGAAGGTACCCTCAAAATCGACTCCGCCAAACGCAGCATAGCCTTAGGAATGAATTGTAATTAATTTGTATCTTAAATGAGCTGCCAAGCTCACCGACTGCCAGTCCGGGATCGCTGTTCATCATCTGCACAATTTCCGCGCCTTTGTTGAAAATCACCCAGTTGGGATCGATTTGTGAATCGCCCTCGGGGTCGAGCACCACGGTTTGGTACGTTCTGCATCAAATTGGTTAAAATTCGCGAGCGAAATTTCCTTGTTGCCATACCTAAAGTCAGTTGAGTGTATTTTCGAGTTGTTTGGGCAGTTGTCCAGGTAATTGGGAACGTCGTCGCCATCGAAGTCGTCCTGGCACAAATCACCAACGCCATTACCTACGAAAAGAAAGAGACGTCTGTCAAGCATGAACTTATTGGAGGCAAGAAACAGGAAAGGCAATTTTCAGCACAGATTTTTTTCGTATATGTTCACTATTCGATTTTGCGATTGAGAAGTGGCGTGGAAACTGCGTTCCATCCAGCTATTTTTATCTCCATGAAAATATAGCTTGGCTTTCAGGGTTGCATTTTCTACCAACCGTTTTATTGTTACTCAAATTTCCACACGAAATGTAAAAAATTAAAAGTATTAATTATAATTTATTAAGAGTGATTTATAAACATTTTGAAACAATTCCTCGCCTTAATAATTTCTACATATTTCTAGCTAGCTATTTTACAAAAAATAATAATTTTGCGGGAAATTTATAAAAATTTGAAAACACTAGGACTTTAAATCGTTACTCAAGGAAAAAAGTTTTGATACGCACGGTCGAGATCCTCCTGGCCCGGATTGTACATCAGAGGGCAGTTGTCGCGGAGATCGGGGATGCTATCGTTGTCGTCATCCGTGTCGCACTCGTCTCCCTTGCCGTCGTTGTCGGTGTCCAGTTGGTCGCTGTTCGCCACGCGGGGGCAGTTGTCCTTGTCGTCGTGAATGCCGTCCCTGGGTGCCGCAAAATGCACAAAAGCGATCGTTAATCACCACTCACATCAGATGTCACGAGACGTGCGTGCGTCAATCGCGCCTTTTGAAAAGGGGTGAAATGCGTCTCAGAAAGAGAGATGACAAGTAATGCCAATCACGAATTACGCAGCTGGGTCTCGCAACGGCTGAGTGCAGATTTAGCCTCTGCTTTGACCGCGAGTGTGACAGGTGGATGGTCTTTTGCTGAATTTGCAGTGGCGCTCGTTTAGAGGAAAATCGTGCTGTGCGCCCTAACGTTGAAAGCCCAGTCGTGGAGTGGGAAATTGTAATGCGATTCCTCGTTTATTGCAGATTAAAAAAGGGGCTGACGGAGAAATTTAGGATTGTGTTTCTGGGAAAGATCTTTGGACAGTTTTATAAATTGTTATATACTTGGGTTATCATTTGTGACCAAAAAATACAAAATAAATAAATTTCTGTCGGTAAATTTCAAGAATATAAACCTAAAATTTCTGTGAATCTGATCGTTTGCTCATTGAAATATTTTGGTTAAATCGATTTAACTTGCATGTTTAATACTCATTTGATATTTTAAGAACGATTTGAAGCTCATAAAAAACGTTCAATTTCCCTGTCCTATCAATAAATAATGTGCCGAGCACTATCTCCGCCACATTAGTAAATCACCTGTCTCTATCCTGACTGCTTTCGCACGCGTCGCCCACCAAGTCGCTGTCGCTGTCCGACTGATCTGGGTTTGGCACTGACGGGCAGTTGTCACAAGCGTCGCCGACGCCGTCGCGGTCCTGATCCTGCTGGTCGCGGTTCGCCTTCTTCGGGCAGTTGTCTTGCTGGTTTGGAATACCTGCTCGCAAAAATTAATGATGATCGATCGATTGCATTTTGGATTTCGTGGCTTTATGTACCATCGTTGTCTATATCAGGGTCGCATGCGTCACCCAAGCCGTCTTTGTCGGTGTCCTCTTGATCGACGTTGATCACCATTGGACAGTTGTCGCACGCGTCGCCCTGTCGGTCTTCGCCATCAGGGTCCGAGTCTTCTTGCCCAGGGTTGTGAACCAGAGGGCAGTTGTCCTGTTCAATTCGGTTCAAAATGAATAATGTTTTCCAATCATCTAGGATTATTGATTTTGATTAAGGAATAGGGAGTAAGACACGCCAGATCGTAAAATGTGACCAAACGTTAAACGAGTGTGTGAGTGCAATATTTTTTATTTCTGCTATAAAAAGTCTATAACTGCTATGGGTTCAGCAGGAGAGTCATGTATTAGTCCTTAATACATATAGCTTTTGATAAATTGGACCAAACGTTATGTGTTGCTTTTTAGGTAACTAAAGACCCATTTTTATTACTATAGGAAAATTTAATCTGAGAAAAAAATTGATTATCCTCTGCATTTTAATTCTATTTAATTAAACTGCATTCCTATTCACTATTTTAAAGGTAAGCGCACTGCTTTCTCGAGTGTTTTAAAAGAAAATGGAATGAAACTTAATCAGCTTTTCGCTTTCGAGATAGATCTTGCAAATTCTAATTTTCTCATCAAGATTTCATTTTTATTATAATTTGATGTGAACGTAGCAACAATGTAATGCTATGAATGCACTCTGGTTATTCGATATTAGAATTAAACTAATTTCAAAACGTAACAACAATGGAATGGACTGCACGATGCTATGGTAGTAATTATTTTACGATTAAGGATTTACGATGAAATAGAAACCAACACTCTTCAGTAACAAGGTCGCTGGTTTCAATTAATCGCGAGGAAGCATTAATGAAATTGTTACGTTCTATGAAGTGTGCATCATATATTGAAATAATTCGCTCTCAACTCAAAGCAGTGAATAATTCAACACGACTGCTACGGTGAACAGGCAAAAGCCAGTTTGCAATCTAGCTGACGTAAGAATGGAGTAGTTGTGAAAGCAATATGTGTGCTCTTGACACTCCATAAAAAGGAAAAGGAGGAAATTCCGCTAGCATCCCTTCTTACCGGGTTGTTGAGAATGCCATCATTATCTGCGTCAGCATCGCACGCGTCTCCAATACGGTCGCCGTCCGCGTCCTCTTGCCCGGAATTAGGCACGTTGACGCAGTTGTCCTATGGGCCAGATAAATCATCACATGCGGGCGAAATTGTTTTCTGCCGCGGCACACGCACCTTTTTGCACTTGGGGTCGGCGCAGCCTAGATCGCGATCCGGCCATCTGTCTAAATCGCTGTCCGGGCCGCACACCCTGCCGTCGCCAGCCCAACCGACTTTGCACTGGAAACGAACGACGCAGAGAATGCTATGCTTTTATTAGGGTTTTAGGTGGAAAATAAAAAAAATCAGGTGACGCAACACAAAAAAGTTCGTTTTTCGATCATTCACAAGGAAAGGAGAAACTTATTTTAATTTTATCAGTTTTTTTACAAAATTAGCTCTTAAAGTTTGATTTCAAGTTTCAAGGGTCTATATTACATTTAGAAACGCTATTTATGTTTTCAAAGAGATTGACCCGCTCCTATACAAAAGCAGGTACGCTCTGTGCATTTCATTATAAAGTTTTAGCTCTCCTTGAGTGCGAGTGAATAATTTTCCGTCTTTGCAGACCGTGCTTATAATTAGCAAAACTTGGGCACTGAATGTGTGAATGACGAATACAGAAATAGGACCTACTCTGCAAGAGAACGAATTTGTGCCGTGGAATCGAACGCACTCGGCGTTTTCGTGGCAAACGGTGCCGTCCATGCACATGCCTGGCGTGTTGTGGCAACCCATGGTCTGGTTGCCGATGAATCCTCGGTTGCAAGGGCCGCACCTGAATGAACCCTGCAAATAATACATTTCAATTAAATTTCAAGGAATTTCGGATGCTAAAAGATCTCGCAGATTTATTTTTAAATTTTGAATAAATACAGGAAACGCTGATTTAATTTATTGAACCGAATAGCAGACAGTGTTCGTAACATTTCGCATTTTTTGGGTAGCCTCACTGCCTTACAAGAACTTGTTTTTTCATAAGGAGCGGGAGATTTTTCTGTAATTTTGCGCGTTTAACGATCTATACAAGAAATAAACATTAACACCCATAAAAGTTTAACCATTTAAAAAATTACAATATTAATTTGGAAGCCTTAATTAAAATAATACAAGCGGATTGAATGATGGATAAAAGTTTCAAACTTCTTGTCTTTTTTTCAAAATCTCTTTTTAATTTTTAATTTCAGTTTGGGAAAAATCTATTACTCCTGATAGTTTATAACAACAAGTTTATTTTCTCGAAAAAGGTCAGAATCGAATTGAACAATTCTTGAACCCTGCCTAGCAGTTGAACTCAATTCACGAGCAGCATCCGCGACTGGTTTGACAATTTTAAACTTTAAATAAAATGATGTCGTGCAAGGCACCCACCTCAGAGTTTATGCACTGGGAATTGGGCACGCAGCCGCCGTTCCTGCCGTCGGCGCACTCATCGATGTCGTGGCACTGCTGCCGCACCCTCCTGGCATCTTCCAAGCCCACGCCCTGCACACCGGAGCTGCCGGTGAATCCAGTCGGGCAAGGATCGCACCTGAATCCAGGGCTCAAGTTTTGGCAGCGCACGCGGGGGTCACACGGCCGCGCCAGTTCGCACTAGAATCACGCAAAACAATTACGAATGAAATAATTAACAAAATATTAATACACGACATGGATATCACTGTTCACTGCTCGTTTTTGCTTTGACTGCATGAGACAGGGTGAAATTATTATTATCACAGTTAAGGATGTGATGGAAGTTAATTGGTTTATCACAGAATTTGCACTCACTTGCGCAGCATATTTGCTAAACAATTATCAGAGATTTTCCTCAATGTAGCTTCGTGATTTCCTCGCTGATAATTACATTTAACAAGTTGTGCGTGTGCTTTTCAACCAGTCATGCGTGTTGCTTAATTGCTTAAAATACACAAATAATTTCGTTGAGCCATGCTAAAATTTTGAGGCTGTACACAAATACGGCAAATATTATACTACATATATCCACTAAAATCGTTCTATGCTGTTCATATTTTCGGTGTAATTATAAAAACATTTTAGCTCGAAAAGGAATAGTGAAAATCACAATACTGAGAGGCGGGATGTTAATTAAATTGCTTCAGCAAATATTGTTCACTCAGTTTGATTTACAAGTGGCTATTTTTGTTTAGTCCCGAGGGTAGGTTTTTGCTTGTAGTCAGCAACGCAGCACAGCAAACTCTATTTAACTGTATACAAAATGGATACAAATAATTGAATTTGATTACGTAACAGCCATCAAAGATATACCCAAACAGAATTCTTAAATCTAACGAAAGTCAATACAGCTCAAATGAAGACCAGAGACACAATGAAAAATCCTTTCAGTGCGGATCAAAGGAAAATCAATATTCACGGAATAATTTCGTCACTTTTATGTGTTTTGTGCATAGGAAACGTATTTAGTAGCCCGCCTTGCTTTTATTTTGTTTACCCATATCCTTCGATCTTATTGTGACAATAAGACCTTGATGCGGAAAGTCAACACATTGCAAATGGCATGCGAGAATCCCGCTGTGATTTGCGCCAGCTTCTTGCGCAACGCCAGCACTTCGTGTTGATTTTCTGTTTAAGCTCTGTCTGTAAAGGGACTGCAAACATTCGCTTCGAATCCTCCAAATAGAAGCACCACGCTTGAGTAAATTACAAAATCCACACCAAACGTGTTTCCTCGTTGGCTAAAAATTTATGAAACGGGTCAATTTCTCGGTTGTAGAGGTATTCAAAACACAAATTTGAGCTCCTAAATAAATATTTTACTAACCTGTATCAAAAGTTGCGCCGAGAGTAATTCTGAAAATATAATTTTCATTTCGCTTTTGTCTAAATTATGGTTTATGAAAATTGACACGGAGCATTTTGTAATTCATTTCTCATTTCATACAAGAGTGACAAAGAGAAAATGTTACTTTGTTGTAAATTAGGGTAACAGGTGCTTCGTTCTAAATTCTAATTTGAATGTGCTGAATGAAACACAAAGAGCGTCGGAGTGCATATAGTTCAGACACTTCAAAAGCCTCTTTGTTAATCAGAGAACTCATGCTTGTGTGCGCAGTTAATTTGCACTAAATTACAGTGCGCAGCAAAATAGTAGACAAAGTAAATGTTTTTGTCTCTTTGAGTTAAAATACGTTATTAGGAGAGAAATTTGTGCTTTTGTGATTTGCAAGTCAAATGACACACGTTAAAAGGGATTATCCTTGTCGAAAACTACTTTGCGGTAATCCAAAGTCCATAAGGGAGCCAATGAACATCAACTATTAGTAATTCTATGCAATAATGCAAACTCGATAGACTGCTGCGGTTCCTTTCCCCTCAACCGGGAAATTATCATGTGTTGCCGATGACGGGCGTTTCATTTGGTTTGAAGATAAAAATATTATGCAACCTGCGAAGCTCCCATGTCAAGCGGTTGCCTACGAACGTATTCATGTTTGCACTGCTATTTCTGCAAATGAAGCACAATAGCTGCGTAATACGGTTGGTGAATGGAAATAATGTCACTTTATTTATAGAACTTAGACGATTTATATCGAGAAAGCGGCGTGGTATCGGTAACTCCTGGTGTTTTTTGGTTGTGTAACTCAATTTATAGCTAAAATAAATAGCATATTTATTATATATGTGCCTAAAATAATTGCATATTAAATTTTCAAGATTTGTATCATATAGCTCATGCATCTTTTTTTAACCTCTGCAAAGCACAGGACTATGAGCTCACCCGGGTCCCAATAACACCGCCGAGTGGATAGCATGGGGCTGAGTGGCCGCAGAAAGGAGCTTAGGCCCAGTTTGGCCATCTTTTTGCCTCCCCGAACTGAGGTCTTTTATTGAAATGCCAGGCATTTATCCCTAAAAACACTAAAAGGTGCGAAATCCAGCGAGTGGTGAATCGGCGACGGTTCGCCTCCCAATTGAGCTATTTGGACATTTCGAGTAACAGTGATCTACCTTTAGCCATCGCTGACATTAGCAGTGGAATAATTCGTTATTTTGCAGATCTATTTTTTTGCGGTTATTTGCAGGGTTTTTGCGGCTAGTTTCTCCCGGGCTTTTGCAAACAAATTTTGCAGCTTTTGAATTTTTTTTCTCTTGCCAACTTTTATACAAGGCAAAATTTTAATGGAATTTGTTATAGATAATTTTTTTTAAAAAATCATTTAAAAATGCCAAACGCTGTGAACTACAGATTTTCAGATACCGTTTAACATATAAGTGTTAATGGTAAAATTAGTCTATTCCGATTCCTTTATTTATTAAGTGCAATAAACCGCATGAAAACGCTGCACTGCAGGTTTGGGAAACTCCCCAGGAGATTTCCAGCCCTAGACAATAGGCAGCCCATTGCCTCGATATTGTGAAGATGAACGCCTTAAAAATGAGAGCCAACGTGCTGGTTTGAGCTTATCGATTTGATACAATTTTCTAATTCAATCTACATCCAATATCCTAGTTTTTCACATTAATTAGCTGTCAAAGATAAAATCATTCGCTGCATGATTCAATAAGCAATTAAAGCGTGCTTACCTCATTGATGTCCTGGCAGTTGCGTCCATCCCTGCTCTCGCTGCCTTGCGGACAGGGCTGACAGCGGTAGTAAGGCGGCTGCTCGGAGCTCTCGCACCGGACGCCCTGCGGACACGGGTTCTGCTCACAAGCGTTGCGAGGCTTACACCTGACGCCGTCGCCGACGTGCGTCGGCGGGCATGGGCCACACTGGAAGCCGTCCACCGTGTCGAAGCAGCGCACGCCCGCGAAGCACGGCCTGTCCTCGCACGTCTGTCCAGGCCGGCACTGGCGTCCGTCACCCACGTAGCCGCGCGGACACCGACCGCACACCGGCCCGCCCTCCGTGTCCTGACACTGGGCGCCCGGGTAGCACGGCGGCGGGTTGTCACTGCACATGGGCCGTCGCGGCGGGGGAGCTGCAAATCAGGTTGTGGACAGAAAGGATGAGAAAACTTTTGTGCTGAAGAACATCATTGATGGGAAGGAAATAAGGGTCATCAATAAATTGGTAGAATTTACTGGTGTGCCAATTTCATTTCCATAAATTTTGCGGAAGCCCCTAAAAGCTACCCCGCTTATCCGCAAAAAACTTCAAGAAACCGCACCAACTTTCCCATTACGTGATTAACTAGAATGTGAAATTCAATATTCTGGAAATTAACGTTTTTCTGGCACTCTACTAGAGGCGTTTTCACAAGATTTCATAACTTATTTGGTTCTCTTTTTGCTCGTGCTCAGAAATTAGTGCAGCCGATTGTTTTCTATATCACCTATTAATTTAACAATTTATATTATGATACCATGCAAGAATATTTTTTCTTTGGAAGTTTCTTTTTACGATGCCACCAATCATAAAATTAATTCATCGCAGAGTATAGCCATTTTGGATTTTCTTGTTATATTTTTTCTGCACGCGATTTATTTTTCTATAACTCTCTAGCTTAGAGATACTAGTCAATTTCCTAGAATACAGGAGCGTGGCTTATCGCACACATGCTGACTCCAATTGTATGTATTTCCGCTTGTGTTTGTTTGTTTGCCTAACATCATCGATTCAATTTAACGTGTATGTTTATGTTGTTAGCTATCAAAATTATATTTGCTCACTCTTGTTGAGAATATTGAGAGTAAATTTTGAGCTCCGATACGAAGGTACTACAAACCTCATGCCATGTTTGGAGTTGCT
Organism: Cloeon dipterum; assembly: GCF_949628265.1. Classification (NCBI taxonomy): domain Eukaryota; kingdom Metazoa; phylum Arthropoda; class Insecta; order Ephemeroptera; family Baetidae; genus Cloeon; species Cloeon dipterum. Next base: position 8,269,234 of record NC_088790.1, on the reverse strand, counting down.
AAAATACGAATCTGGGATAATTCTCCTTGTTATTTCTCTTATTTGAGTGGAATTGACAAATTATAGTAGTCAATATAAATCTCTTAAAAATTTAGCGACAGCAAAAAGTATATGAAATCCTTCCGATTGGATGTTTGAAATATACACGTGTATTTTCATTCATTCCATTTATTGACTAGCTAGCTGTTCCTCGTAAAAGTTCAAATAAATTAATATTATTAATGATTTCCGACTGAAAGTGATTAAGCTTGAATTACAAAAGGAAGAAAACTTTATCACTGTTCGATTCCTTTAAAAGAAAATTGACAGAGTGAGTTCCGAGCTCAAGGAAGTTTTCAAACTTCATGCCTAATTGGCGTTGATAGGGAAGGAAGAGAGCATCTTAAACTCGTTAGAGATTTCTTTGTTGGAAAGTTGTGCGCCAACCTCTTCTCCTCTTGTGAACTCGCGATGTGGTTGTGGTGGCTCGAATCGTTAATTAATTTGAATCGGAGGCATTCGTGGCCAACAATTTGCAAGTCAAATTTGTATATTCTTCTTGGGCTATTCCTGGAGAGAATAGCATCCTGGTCTTAGGGTATTCGCCTTTAAATAAAAGACTGATTTTCAAAATCAAAATAGTCGCTTTATTTTGTCGGGTTAATTATCCATAAGACATCAGGATGTTATTCTCCCAAGGATCGGACTACTCACTACATTTACTACAAAATTAATGCTTTTGAAGCCCGAAAGAATAAAAAAATGCAATCAACTGGTGAAAATCCCTGAAGTTAGAAATCAATATTCTTTGCTTGCGTTTTTCGTTTTTCGTGACTCCCGATTCAGTACCTACCTGCGTGACACATCTCACAATTCTCGAGCACTTCCCTCAAACTTCTCATTTCATTGGTCTGAAACAGAAGGATAAATTGGATTTAATTGTGCCTTAACGATGTTAAACTTGGAGCGAAGCGCTATCCCCTTGATAGAGAAGTAGGCTATTTATTCTGTTAAGTGTTGAGATGAGAAACTAGAGTACTCACTTGTTGCACGGATTCGTCTTTGAGAGACTTGACGGTGTTGATCAGTTCCAACAGCGCTTTCACGAGCAGCGACTCTAATAAAATTGCACAAGTTAAATTTAATTAAAGACGAATCCATTGATAACAGAGGGTAGATGACTAACCTTTTTCTTCAATTTCATGCATCAACGGAATGTCTCCTGAAATTGAGAATAAATATCAATCTCATAACATTCAAATACTCTGTGCTTCACAATTAGTGAAAAATTAAAACTATGTTTAGGAATATTTTATTGTGAGTCTTAGATACTTGTGTATAATAAATCCAAAAAACTGTAAAACGTAGTAAATTACCCCTTCTGTAAGTGTAGACACTGTTTCCTGGTGGTACCTCGTCCGCTTGCATTTTGTCCAAATGATGTGGTGAGGTGCAATGCATTTCTGAAAGAACACTTCCAACCGTAGTTTTGGTGTGAATCGCCATTTTGAATCGTTTGTCTCGAGTCTGAAACCATAAATTTGAGAATCGTTTTAATATTTTGATCATTTTTCAGGTTTACAATTTTAATTTGATGCATCTTCCTCTTTTTAATTTGTTGAAAATCATAATCTGGATCTGATTATATTTTATTCGCTTTTAGAATCGTCCAACAAAACGTGGGATTTTGTGTTTTCATAAAAATACACTGCAGGTTTGGTTAGTCTGTGTAAAATTCATCAAAGGTGGTTTGTATTTTAAATGTACAAAGCTTTCCAGCAGCTCGCGGGAAGCCTCTAGATTAAAAATTTTCAGAACCAAAAACATACAAAATGTTGTTTTATAAAGTAATGTAGCGCGTCGGCGCAAAAATGTTGTTTTGATGTGGAATGAATTAGTTTAAATCCGGAGGGTGACTATGTTAAACGCATTCAAAGAAATTAAGCTCGATTGTGGAGAATTACACCCAGCCCGCTTGTTTGTGATGCGAACAGAAATGCTATTTCGGCGTTGATTTAGCAGATATGAAATGAGTGTCAGCTGTTCTCGGAAAAGCTGCGAGAACACAGCTTATTAGAGGTCTGAGAATACAAACAAAGTTATACCATCCTACGCATAACTCAAGAGTCTCTTTGAATTCAAGTTCCACAAGCTACCAAGCGGTGCCATAATCCAGCATTGTTTTCACAGATAAGATCAAGGCTTTATGAATACAATACGCACGAGAATGGTTTCCACACAACAACAAATTCTACATTCCAGAGACTCGTTGTTCTGGGATCAATCTAACTATAAAATATTCCTAAATAGTTTTAATCCTTTTTAGTAGAAAATTTTGAATTGTTCCAAACTGACCACAAATTAAATAGCTTATTTTAAAGAGTGCTGCTTGGATTTTGAATTTAAGGCAGTCTGATGTTGTCAGTGTAAAATAGTAGTACCTTGAAACTGGAATTGAGTCACGATTATTCAATGCCAGTTATGCAAGTTTCAAACCGGCTCCTCGGGCAGGAACAGTTCATTCATGCGCCTTTTTACTCCCACGTGAAGAATGCTGAGAGTATATTCTTCGTCGATAAAGGGCAAACATACCACTCGTTATGATTCTAAAAACATTAAATGGCTGTTTCAAAACTGCCAGCGGAAACAAAGCTTTGATAGCACTTTGCGAGTTTCTCGTTTTCTTTCCCAGTTTCGTAGCTGACTGAGTTATTACTGAGTAGGTGTCGCTTTCTATTCCAATTAACTTCCAAATGACGATGAAGCGGAGGTGGAGGAGACCCTTCTATGTAATTTGGTCCTTCGTGTTTTCCGCCAGTTATCCCCATTTCATTTCTTTGTTGGAGACAATCTTGCAATAAGAGAGAGAAAATAGGTGGCACGTGAGGAGGAAGAATCGCTCGCTTGCTAGCGATCGAGTACATAGCGCTCTGCAGAAAAAAATGAGCCAACTGGTCTCTCCTAATTTGGCCCGAGACGTCGGACCTACGCACCCGGCCGCCGCAGCCAACGGCGCGTGGACTAGCTGGACGAGAAAAAGGCTGCGTGCCTCCGACCGAGAAGACTTACACATTTCTACGTAAATTGAATTTCTCTCAAACCATCTGCTACATGAATTCTGCCGACGAGGAAATCTATAAGCCCTACCGCGTCGTCTTTTGATTGCTCACTGCTTCCATTTGTGCGACGACAATAAGCCCAACTGCAATCAATTACATTGGGCTTGATTAAACAATGAAACATTTCTCTCGAAAATGGAGAGAACTCATTGCTTTTCCGCGTTTAATGGAACTTTTCCTGTCTCTAAATCAATAAAATTCAGGCCGACGGTGGACGTGCAAATTATATAGCGACTCAGTCTCTGCCAATGAGATTTGCTTCCTGCTGGATTTCCTGTTCTGGATATTTAATAACATGATGGCTTACCAGCGCTTGAAGAACTTAAAGGCTACTGAAATTGAGCCACAGTCCTTCCACACACCTGATTGATTAGAAAATTTGAAGGAAACCTATATATTTTATTGACTTGTATATTTTTCACAAGACCCACTACATCAATTCCAGAATTGAATTTGCGCAAGTGATGGTTGTTTTCAAATGCAGTGAATTATGATATTCATAAACAAACTTTGACAGTGGTTAAATAAACTGTAATAAAAAAATCAAAAGCTGCACAAGTGAAAATTTGCTCTCTATTTCTATCTACATGTCTGCTTTTCAGTTTTTGTGTTCTGCAACAATCATTTAAAAATTTACAGTGCGATTGTCATCCGCAAGCAACTATTTAGTATGACAATTTTTCATCCTTCATCCCTGGGGAACACGCGGTGACAACTTCATAAAAAATTCAAAGAGCTGTCTTTCGTAACACGTTTGACTGAACAAAGGCTGTGCGCGGCGATCCGCTTTGTTAACCACACGTATTCCACGCCAATCAAGCTCCTGATGGTGTGGCCCTGGGGACGGCCCACTATTAGTGAAAATGGGCTAAGTGTTTCCCTTTGAGGGAAATTTCGCGGTCAGCGCCGCTGCGTCGTACTCAATTAGGCTCTGGTTTTACCATTTGTTGAGGTGCCGAAAGAGAAAGAAGAAAACTCACCACGTGTAGGCGCTTGGAGCGCTCGAACATATGGCCGACGGTGCGAGGGATGGCAATGGAGCCGACCTTGTGGCAGTCAACAAACAGGGTCAACGGGCCATTGACCTGCACGTCCAGCACCACCGACTTGATGATGGCGTCGTCATTCAAATGCTGCGATGCTGCAAATCTGCTCGTCACGCTGTCGTCGCCGCCGGTCCACGTCTCCACCAGCACTGCAACGAAAAACGAAAAAGCGTCACCCATCAGCTTTGTGTCACATTCACGGAAACTCGCCCGCACGAAGCTTATTGTGTGTCAATCGAACATCTTTATGAAAGGGGAAATGGTTTTCGCACCTCTTTCTTGCTTTTTCTGTTTGGATAAACATTTTCACAGAGCATTTACCTATTTTTATTTATTTTTTTCCCATTTTCGAGGATCGGGAAGGGCGCGCACTGTACTAGCACGAATGCTGAAACCCGGGACCCAATAACACCGCGTACTGATAACATGGGCGCACCAGGCCGCACAGGGACCCAGCCCACTGAAGGGCCACTTGCCTCCGCACCGAGGACATTCGTCTCGTGATGCCAAATCACGCATACTGGAAAGGTGCAAACCAGCAAGGTAGCGAGTTTGCCTAGAGCTATGTAGCCGGCAGGGAGGCTTTCCAGATCCAGCAACCAGCTACCGGCTGCGCAACGCATGCTGCGTAACTTCGGTGATCTAACGATAAGCGGTGCGCCCAGACTTGCTACACCCTAGTTTTTTAAGAAACTAATGATTCTATTTTTGACATCAGTTGCAAAGAAACAATAATTTAAACACACGTTATGCACGAAGTTTCTGGCATTCAAAATCTCCCTCCTATATCTTCAATAATTTCGTGGCATTAATTATCTTTTTTGATATTTTTTCACGCTGCACGCATCAATGCACAAAATATTAATTATTTCAAGCAACTATCAATGATGAAAAATGTATTTTAACGTCTCTACCCTTTCCTGGAAGCTCTCTCTCTCTCTCTCTCTCTCTCTCTCTCTCTCTCTCTCTCTCTCTCTCTCTCTCTCTCTCTCTCTCTCTCTCTCTCTCTCTCTCTCTCTCTCTCTCTCTCTCTCTCTCTCTCTCTCTCTCTCTCTCTCTCTCTCTCTCTCTCTCTCTCTCTCTCTCTCTCTCAAGCAAATCCCCTGTGCCATAAATTGAAAAATCCAAATTAATTTGCTGGGCGAAAGATGGAAGGGTCCGATTACGAAAGTTCGCCTGGCAAATGAGCAGATCGAGGAGCAGCTGCTCCCAATCAGAGCGCCTTTTGTCGGTGAGAACAATTTCTGAGAGGGAAAATATCTCGCACACAATAGGCAACGTGAAAAACTTACCGCACAGGGCTCAACATTCAAAACAAAAAGGCCTAAACGAACAGGGATTTCGTACCTTCATCCCCTTCAATCCCGGTTACTAATTGGGCTTTACAGCTGCCGGCTTTTGTTTTTGTTTATGAATTCCTTGCAGCACGCGGTGGTTTTAATCCTTTTCTCCCAAAATAGAGACAAGGAGAGCGTCCCACGGGACAATTTTGTCACCGGCAGGAGAGTGTTATTTATTATTCGGTGAGGCATGACTTAGCTTGGCTGCTTTCATTGGGCGTTAAAGAGGAGCTATTTTCACCCACGCACTCCGCGTGAGCACGCATTTCTTTTTCCACCGACTGATCAGCAGCCGCAGAAGTTGGACTCAACTGAGGAGGAAACTGCCGCTGGCTCTCTTGGATTTTATTACATTTTAGCTAAAAGGATTTGCTAAGAAAAAAATAAAAGTAATCACTCAATGCCTCCAGGACACATGTGCCGCTGGCTTTTTGCAATAGATCCGCCGAACTTGTTGCTTTCAGATACATCGAATGGGTTTTAAAGAAGAATAAGCCGCTCATTAAACGACAAGCGTAAAATTCTCGGAAACATACTCAACGAATCAGGCCAGTAAAGAGATAAAATCAGTCTCGTGTTGTTGCAGAAGCGTGCTGCACACGGTGGTTATTATTAAATTAAAAGCTGTGTGGCATTGTATAAAGACACACCCTTGACTCACATTTCTAGTCTAGTTTTGACGAAAAAATCCATAATAATACTGAACCCTATGAAGCAAAAAAGAGAATGTCAACTGCATTTTTTTATCTAAATAACAAGCTCTGACAATGAGTCCTTTTTGTATTTTCCCACGCGATTTGGTGCATAAATTGATCGGTGGAAAAATTCATTATCACAATAGCATCTGACAAAGTACGAGGACAGTGCCAATGCCATCAGAATTGATTTTCACGTCAAATTAAACAGCCTTGTAAATCAGAATAAATGGGTTTCCTGCCCAATAATGAGATTCAGACGCTTCCTCATAAATTTCGATGTGAGGCAGGTATTATCTGGTATGTAATTCAAAAATATTTTCGATTGAATGAATTTTACACAGTCTGCAAGCCAACACGCAAGGCGAAGACACGGCTGTATATTTTCATTTTTACGGGAGAAAACGTGAATTTTGCCGCAGCGCACTGATCAGATATTCGAGTGGGCCTCGATTCAAGGGCGACACTCACGCCTCTGCGGCCCACCAGGCCCTAAAAGGGCACCGACAGAAGCGAGCCCCACCTGCCATCGTCTGCTTTCCTTTCGTTCGCATTCATAATATCACACACAACGAAGCGCGTGCTGACAAATTTCGACACATCCCAGGCGAAATCGTCACTTCATGCAGTGATAATCATGCTGGGGGAAGATGTTTTTGGCGTGAGGGTGTCGCAGCAAGGGACCTTTCCTTTGTCGCACTTGCTGAATTCGTTACTCTGCATAATAAAGGGAGAGCACGCTCAATTCTGCCAAAATGCAAAGTTATTCGCGACTATCTCTCTATTTCCTGGTCCTACACGTCTCTTTCAACATCTTTGAAGCTGTCAAAATATTTAAAGTGAAAACAACTGATGTTTTGAATAATCACATCAGAATTAAATGAATAGAATGAGAAACTTATTTAGAATTAATTGAGATTTTGTTCTTCTACCTTTTTATTCAACGGATTTTTCAATCTGAAATTGATTACAGCTGCTTGTAATCTTTGTTAATATCATGGAAACTTTACATTTTGAAATCTAAAAATTGAAATTTTTAAGAAACCAATTAACATCCAATATTAAACACGAACAAGTTGAATTATGGAGTTTTCAATACCACTTTATCTCAATTTCAGAACGTTCTCAACCATTTTTTGCAGAAAAAAAGTGAAAAATCGTAAAAATGTTACGTTTACCTCATCAAAAACGCATCAGGACAAGAAAAAAACGTGCAAAGAAGAGCCTCGGCGGTATTATCAAGTATGTATATACAGAGAAGAGTTTTTAAGATCAATAATACAGCAGCGTACAGCAGAGCTCTCAAATTTCATCCTCAATATGCATGCCGCACAGCCCTATACCGCCCCATTCTTCATTTTTCATGCAAAAATTATTTTCAGCCCTCCTTTTTTGTTGGTTACCAGAGCATTATCCCTTCCCTGCGTTGCTCCGGTGATGGAAGTCCCGAGTTTTTTTTCATTTACCCACCTTGCTTGGAGTGTCTGTCCAAGAGCAGCGTCATTTTTTGGTCGGAGCCCGAAAAGACGAGAGCGAACAGGGGCTCCTGTTGACGGTGCTTTGGAGCCGATTTGCGTGGCTCCAGGTGCTTCAAGCTGATGACGAACGACTCCCCCTGCACAGCTTCCTCCAGTCTCTTTGTCATGCCTGTGACAATCATTAATTGACATTAGTATCGGCAAAATGCAGAATGTTTGATCTCAACGTTCAGAGGTAAAATTAATTGACACCCTTGCAGCTTTAGCTAATCTATTATTTCGATCCATGAAATTTATTCCAGCGCTGTGTCAGTTTCTTTTAACAAGTAATTGAAGCTCTATTAAGCTTATTTTCACTCTCTAGTGGACAACAACAGCTGCCCAGACAAAATTTGATGCAGCGTAACCGAAAATTGGAGCAAAATAATTGATCTCAATCGACCTTTGATGTCGGACGAATGAAAACAATTTAACTGGTAAAATTTGGGCTCGTATATATTTCTTAAATAATCCGTTTGCTACATCCAGCTTAGGAGCAAACAAATTAGGTTTAAATTAAAGAGTAAACTTAGACTAATTTATTGGAATTAATTATATGCAAATGAAGAGAAAATTACAATTCATTATTTTATTCCGTGAAGTTATGAAAAAGCTTGATTATTCAAGAGAAGTTGCCATCTAACTAATTTACAATGAATCTGTATTCCTCAAGTGCACGAGATGAAGCAATATAACATTTCTCCCTGAATAAAGTATTCTCTGAATGAGTGTGTTTGAGCAATATTTCTAGGAAGCTGTTTTTTCCGCCATAGAAAGGATAGCAAGCAAATTGGAATTGTAGGAATGCGCTGAAATTGAGTTAATTTATATGCGGGAATCTACTGGTGCGTATAAGTTCGTGGAATTCAACTTTAACTACACCATTTCTCATATCAAAGTGTTTTGTTTTGTGAAATATTATTCATGGGATTGAGCTCAAACTAATGAGCGCGAACAAAAAAATTCAACTGCTCAAATTATCGGGATTTTCATGCACATTATTTTTTATTTTTAAACGCTCTTGTGGATAAAAAAAATTAATTTTTGATAGATGCCAATGAAAGCAAAAGCACACAAAGTTGTCTTCATTTTTCATTTGAAATTAAATGCAGCTTTCTCGGTTTATGGCAAAACTGCATTTATTTTCAACTGACATAAAATCAATTTAAATCCTCAGTAAATGAACAGTCAAAATATGATTAATGACTAATATTAACTATTTAGATTAGATTAACTTGAGTGTTCTAGGTTTAATGGTTTCTCACCGTCGTCGACGCTCATGGTGGCGACAAGCCCCGCCTGGAGGGCGAGCAGTGCGGGGAACAGCGTAAGGGGATGCATGGCTCGCTGTCCGATTAGAGCGTCCCAGAGGATCAGCTCTTGGCAGCTCGGCCGGCGCACAGCGATTAAACCTCGACGCTTGTTCACTTTTCGGACCCCTTCCAATTACTTCTTCCATCTCCATAGCTCCGATCCGCAGCCTCCGCATCGTGAGCGCGGGCGAGAAAGCTATGCCGTCGATGGCTGCGGATAATCTGGATTGCATCTGCGAGTGCAGCACAGTGGAATGAATATAGGCAATATGCAGCTCAAATAGAGAGACAGCCATTATTATTAAGAATGGAATGAATTATTGGAGCAAAAGCACGAAATATATTTTTTATATATTTGTAAAACCTCAGTTTGAAATTGTTCACAAATTAAATTGCTGGTCCATTGTGAGGGTGCATTCTGTTTTCTTCTCTCTTCACAAACTTTTGTGCTCACATACGCTGGTTTATTTGCATGGGACAATTTTTATGAAGCGCCCTTGTTATGTTTCCGCCCAAGCTTGCTGTCGCACTCTTTTTTTCCTGCTGCGAGAAAATAGCTTTTTTAAACCCTCAGGAAAATGACTTTGGTGTATGTTTTGAAATGGAGCAATAATTCGCCCGTAGGGAGGGTCGATGTGGGAGTATTTGCGCAGCAATCGAGCCGCATACCTGCCATAAAGGGCAAAATGGCAAGTGTGACCGCATTTACCGCTGAAATGCTGGAAACAAGAGTTTCGCGAACTGAACAAAAGGAAGGTGCTTCAAAATTCGCATAACTCGCCCACCGCGCCAGGGCTACTTACGCTGTCGTGTGTGCTTTTGAAAAGCTTTTACGCAAATTGCGCCCTAAATCACGCGTTACAGCCATCATCACATTTTCCACAAATTTCCTTACGTGAAGTTATTGGCCAGTCTGCCGCACATGGCTAAGCATATTGCTCTTAATAGGGATAATAATTCATCACTTGTGTATTTCAACAACCTCACATTTTTTATGTCATAATTTAGCTTTTTACTTAACTTTTTCATAGTTCCTCATTTCGATGGTGCTTGATCGTTTGGCTCTTCTGAGGTAGAGGTGCGAGCAACTCGCGAACGAATTGCTTATGCACACGAGCCTGAGTGGAAGAAATCCGGTTTAGAAATAAGCACCCCCTCGTGAGATTGCCTCCACCCCGGGGTTATTTCATTGAAGCGCTAAACATGAAATGTTTCAGTTGAAATTAATTCACGAGTGCTGGAAACTAGCAAGTAACGAGTTGGAAATCTTCCAAATTGCTCCCAAATTTGAATTTGTTACTGCAACACGATATCATAATATGGTTCTCAAATGGGACTCATAAATTATTCGTGGATATGTTGGTAAATTTTACTTTCATTTTTTATCATGTGAAAACAACTCATCATCAACACACATCAGTAAATTTTCCAATTTAAGCGCAATAAAAATATCTCTCTGTTGTTTGGATTATAGAATGGCAAATTAAGGCGGCCTTCAAAATGGGGTGGAATCGCGCACTTCTATCAAGGTATTACTTGTTTGTGTTTTTAACACAATTCCCCCGCGGATTTCGTCGGTCTCGAATAAAATTTTGGAAATATGACTGTTATAAAATGATGTATCTTTTATGACAGGAAACTGATACTTTCCTTATTTATCGTAAAATTTTCCTCATTTGTGAATGATTGGCATGTCAATAATAAAAAAAAAAACTGTTACAGGGAGAATGACATCAAAGCAATGTTGATTGCGCGCCACAATCCTTTTCAAACAGTGATTAAAAATCCTCGTCTGTAGATTGCTACACTGTTGATTTTGTTTTGCGAGTAAAATAATGTTGACGCGGCCTGAGGGCTGCTGTCCAATAACTCTTTATTTAATAATTTTCATTAATGATAAATTGAAATGCTGGACATTTTCCTCGAAGCGAACAGACATCATCTTTTAATGCTCTGCTATAGATTTTTTATTCATGAATAAAAAATTATTTTACCATCGATATACTCCCTTTTGCAACAACTGATGTTGCCAATGAAATGGTGGTTATAGCAATTGAATATTCATGCTAAAATTGCTCCAAATTTGTAACCATTAGGGTTCGGTTTCAAATGTATGCGCTGGCAGGCATGGAAAATAAATAGAGGCGGTGCGCATGGGAGATATATGATAATCGAAATTGATTTTCAGTGAAATTCTCGCCTCGTCACGCCGCATAAGTATTATGAAGAGGGAAACTGAAAATAGTCCTCCCTCATCAGGCATTCAGGAAGCGAGCAGCAGTCGATAAAAGAAGCAGGCGCACTGACCCAATATACATATTATATGCTATGCATAAGACGCGGCGGCGACTTAACACGTAATGCCGCCGCTGCTGCTTTGAGCGAGCGGAAAAGTTAGCGACCGCTATGAAAAGAGCTCGCGTGATTCGGTGACGTCACTTGTGTCCAAACTGGCGTGTTCCTCGGCATTTGAGCCGTAGTTGTGGCTTGACCACGGCGAGTGAGCGATGCTCGACCGAAGCAGGCGACCTCTGCAGGTCGTGCAGCAGCCCCTCCAGAGGTCGGACTCAGACAGCAGCGCCGACCTGGAGAGGGCCAAGCGCAAGCCGGCGCGCATTCCCATCAGCCTGCGCAGCAAAAAGTGCTTTCAGGAGCGGCCGCGGCCGCAGACGGCCACCCTGGCGCGGCCCAGGGTGCTGGACACGAGCTACCTGACCAAGGTGGACATGTCGCTGACGCGCAAAGCGCTGCTGAACATCACCAACCTGTGCAGGAGCTCGGGCAAGCGCGGCGGCAAGACGCCGCTCAAGGCCTTCGCCAAAATCACCACCTCGGGCGCGTACATGCAGCTCCGGCCCAACCACAGGCCCCTGATGGGCCGCTCCCAGAGCGAGGCCGACGAGAGCTGGGAGGACGAAGACAGCCTCACCGAGCTGCTGATGCACAGGAATAAGGCGTCCACCTCATATCGCTCCAAGACCTTCATCCGTGAAAACAACAACAACAACCCAGCCAAATCAATGCTTGGGGCTAAAAAGGGCGGCGGAAAAAGGTCCGTCCCGGAGCCCTGTCGCAGCTGCGGCAGGAGCGACCTGCCCGAGCGCCTACACAGCCACCCCGTGACCAAAAGCAAGAGCGTCCCGACGGTCACGGTGACGCGGCCGGTGAAGAGTTCCGTGCAGAGGCCGACGCCCATCAAGTACAGGAGCAACAAGGCTGGCGAGCCCCCGCAGAAAGGCATCCTGAAGGCGTACTTCCCCAAGCCGGACCCGCAGGGCGTGTTGTTCGGGCCCAAACCGCTGAGCTGTCCGAAGCCCGCACCCAACAAAAAGTCGGCGGCCGCACCGAAATCAGTGTCGCCAAAGCGGCCGCCGGCGAGTCCCGTCGCCAAGACAAATAAGAGTCCGAGCCCGAAACCGCCGGCTTCCAGCCTGAAAGCGGGAGGAACGAGCCCCACGAGGTCGGCGTCGCCCCGGGCGTTCGTGGTGGTCGAAGAAAAGGCCGGTGAGAAGAAGGCAAAAAATAATGAGCAGAAGCTAGTGAGCAGCAAAAAACAGCAGCCGGCCAAATTACAGCAAGCAGCGTGCTACGTGTGTGGCAAAGAGTTAAACGCCAGTCTGATGGCCCAGCACGAGTCCAAATGCCTGGAGGTGAGTGTTGTTGGTCTTTTCACACGCGCTCGGCAAGTACGTGTGCGGCAAGGGAGAATAGTGTGCCAGCGCCGACAACAAGCCAGCCAAGCGTTAATTTTGATTAGTGAAGCGCCCGCAGAGCGTACATCCCCATGTCCGAGGCCGTATCCCATTTCGCCTCTTTGTTTTGCCGGCCATTCAGAGAATAACGCCAACGAGATATCATTGTCGGTTCCAGGGTATCCCTACGCATTGTCGTCGCGCGCTGATTTCGTTCTCTTTATTACCTATCGATCGTCACCGGCACTCTCAATGCGAACTGGGTTACGGAGCTGCTTTTGAGCCACGCGATGGAGTCTCGCGGGAGGTAACGCCGCCCAAACGCGCGTGGTTCCAGGTTAAAATTTGCATACGCTAATGGGGCCTTGTAATCATTCATTTTTGACCCCATCGCACTCGTTTGCGCTGATCAGACACGGTGAACTCATTTTATCCCAGCAGCTGAGATTGCCTGGAAAGATTTTGAATTATTAATTTCTGGTCGATATATCATCTGAATTTTTCATGTTTTTTTTATTTAGTAACATTCCCGCTAACTTGGTATTTTAATAGAGTGAGTGGTTTTTTAATCTCTATCAATTGAGATATTCCCTACCGTTTTTGTCAGTATTGCTACGGAAAAGTAAACAGCTCACAACACGCATAGGTAATTAAATTGAATTTTGAACTAAAAATATAATTTCCCTGAGTGCATCATCTCCCATGGCATCAATACCAATTTAGGATTCATTTTGATGTTATTATAAATAATTTTTTCTTTCAAGATGAGGTAATTTGTTTCGGCACGTTTCTACATTTATTTACATCATTATTTTTATTTGTACTTACATACTTACAAACTGTACAACAACAATTATTAAGAAAAGCGCTTGGAAAACTTTTTACACGAACAAACTAACACAAAAAAACATGAATAATTGCGACAGCAAAGCAACAAGTTGCGCAACAAATCTGTTACTTTTTGTGTATGACTGGTAGTCAATTCCAAAATAAAAAGCAAAAGAGTGTCTGCTGTGTGAGTAATGTTTGGGATATCTCAATGGAGAATTAGATATGATGTATTGCTGATTTTGACATTCGAAACACGTTTGTATTCGTGGGTACTCGGCGCGTGAAAATCGCCATTTATCAGCCGAATATTATGTTTTTGACTGACCAAAGAGCTCGAACTAAAAACGAAAATTATTCTGCTTCAGAACTTTTTACGATACAAGATTTTGAACATATATAAAAGAAGATATTCAATTTCCAGGCTGATAGACTTAAATTTAACAACAGTTGTCGGTTTAATCAGGAAACTGGTCAAAATGAGTTAATCTACGTGTATTTTGCAAGGTAAATCAAAATTTCAAATATTTATCGGGATCCTAAAATGATAGGAAAAAGTTATAAATTATTTTCACAACTCTTGTAATTTTGATTGATATAAAGAAGCAGAGTAAATTATGCTCATAACTTATCGTGGTTATCATAGTAATAATGTTTTATTAAACGGAAAATATGCGTGCAACACTCTATACATCAAAGTTGATTAATTTTTACAAATTTTTGCTGCTTCTCTCAAAATAAGTTTTCTTGTTGTGCACTTTTGGATATGAGATTTTTCACAAGTCTCACCAAAAAATTTACATTTACAATCATTGTTAGGTTCATAGTGAAACGTTATATTATTACAGAAAATATAGTGATAGCCATGACAAGCAAATCTTGCAAAAATTTGTCTATCAGGGCCACGCCAGTAGTTGTCGTTAATCGTGGTCATCATAAATTTGAAATGCATGAAATGAGTTGTGTCATTATTGTATCCATTCATGTAGATTAAGATTGATTAGTCTTCATTATCTTTGTTGAGCAGCTGCAATTAAATTGGAATGGATAAAACATGTAGGTGTAGTAAAATACCTGAAGTGGAAAATTTGTGTTCACCATCATCTACATACCAGTTTGCATTTGAATATTAATTAATGCATTGCCCCAGGCTTTTGTATGTATAAAATGCGGAAGTCCAAAAATGTTATCATAGACCGGCTTAAACTGCCAATCTGACGGCGAAGTAAAATATTTATAATATGATTAATTAATCAATTTAACAAAAAGTGCGATTTCCCATCGTTCTATAGAATCTGTTACATGACATTTTTGTCGACGTCGACACACGTTTCATTACTCCCTGACTGAGCTCTCTCTAGGGAACATTTTTGGCAAGCGCTAAAAACAGTGACTGTCTAAATCTGCGTAATTAACTCAATCAGCATTTCAATGTTGGAGCGAATTGAGCCAATGAAACACTGCTTTTAGCAGCCCATATTAATGTTAAAATTTCGTTTCAGCTCCGCTTCCCATAAAAAATACATCAACCGAACAGAACCAGCAACGCAATCTGCTTTGTGCTCGCTCAATCAGGCTGGAAAATTACACCAAAGTGCAGTTTCTGCTTCAGTCCATTTAGATCGATTAGGATTTTTAAATTAAATGAACAACCTGTGCCATATAGTATTAGACTCTTCGACGCTACTAGCTTTATAATAGTGTCTCTCTAAACAGTTGACTGCACTGTTTTTCCTTCCACTAGAAAAACCACATTAAATTTAACTTGAATAATATGAATTAAAAATTTAATTTAAATGGCATCAGTTTACGTCGTGAATTTTTTAATACTGGGAAAACTGCATCTTTTTCGGGCGATCCAGCCAGCATCCTCCTGTTTTAGCCCTGCATAACTTTTAATTTTGACCATTTTGCCCGCATATATGCGTCAAAATAAAAAGGCAGGGAAAGAGAAAACTCTCACCGGACGCAAAAACATCATAAATTCCTCTGCTCCCATACAGAATTTAAATGGAAAAAGCAGTGAATTCCGGATTACTACATAGAACATTTCACCCGTTCCTTTCCCCTCTTTTGGCCTGACGAGCACACGTTTCAAAAATCGAATTACGCCCTCCCTGCATGATGAATGCGTTCGCAGGACGTGGGCAATTCATCAGGAAATGTAACGTTTTTATCCCGGCTGCTTTCAGGGCTGGCAGCGGCTCAATTCCAAACTACCACCGAACCTGCAGAAGCCGACGCCGGCAAAGAAACATTCGCTAGACGAGACCAGCTGCTGGAATCAGTTTTCTTGGAAATCTAATCAGGTACATATTGTGTGTTTCTTGTGCCGTGGAATTATATTTTTTTCTTTCCTCACATCCATCAGCTGTATAATTTGTTGAATGAGATTTGACGCATAATTGTCGGTTTTAAGTGGGCTTCAGCTTTTAGCTGAAATCTATTATGAAAATTTACTGGCCTTTCCAACAACAGAAAAAACAAAAATTCGCAAAAAAAGTAAAATAACCGACAGTGTTAGGGAATGTAATGAAACTAAGACAGGGCTCTACTTTTTGCGGGTGTGGATTTTTTAACAGGATGGGCGGCTACAAGTGAACTATGGAAGGGTAAAATGAGTTCACACGTTCTCATACTTAACAACAGTTAACAGCTTTTTCAACCCTCAGTCCTCATCAGTAGAACTTCTCATGCACCAACCACTCGTTGCTGACCACAATTAAAAAAAGAACAGCGAGAGAAAAGGATATTTTGTGAAAGCAATTCTTTTTCCCACTCTGTTCAAAACGAAGTGGTGTCATTTGTAATTTTTCTTTCTTGTGGTTAACAAGTGCTTCATTTTCGTTGATTTTCTATCATCTACTTTTAATAATTATTTCCCTTTTGTGCTAATTAATCTCTAATTTTGAAAAACAAATAAAAAATGCCTATTTCAACTGCCATGTAACAAATTTAATAGAGATTTGTTCTTACCATTAAAAATTATAAGTATTAAAAACATGAAAATTTTGAGCAAATATAGTGAAAAAATAATCGCGACTTTTCTACATCCTGCTTCACACCTAATTGTTATATCATAAAAATTTATAAATTCACCTTTTTTCTGACCCGCAGAATAATAAACATTGTTACAGCTGCAATTGCTGTGAAACTTACTAACTATCTGTAGAGACCAGAAGGTTCTTCTTATATATTTACAAGATTTAATGATATAAATCCGAAAGTTGAAGCATTTTTATTGAAGATTCGCTACACAAGAAATTAAGACAATAAAAAATTTATCAGACGTTTAATGTCGCATGGCACCAGCCAACAGTTCTTTGGAATTGGCTGGACTTAAAATGCTTCCAATATAGATAGCACTCTCAAAAAATAGACACATCATAATACACACAATTCTGACATTTTTACTCCGTACAAAATTCATTGGGAAAATAGATTTAATTTGAAACTTTAAATCCAAGAATAAATTAGCGTTTTAACTTCAAGCAAAATCAAAGGCTTTTTACGCATTATCGGGATTATCTTTTCATATTTAGATGTTTTTCAGTGAAAGAATCGTTTTAAATGCACGAACCGTGTTTAAGTGAAGTTTTTATAACGATAATAATCTCAGGAAAAAGGCGGTCGCCTAAATATCATATTTTAATCCCTACACAAACTAGCTCATCCGCCTGCGCTGCACTGCGTCGCGATTTCATCCACTTTGGCCCGTCACATAATTTCCTCTTTGAAATGTGCTTTTGCTACGTCGGAACGACGGACGGACGTTCTCGTTTTAACGAGGGAAATTCTCTAATTAAAGCCGGGTCGCAGTTAGCTTTCGTTTATTTAGAGACAGTCAAGAGGCTCGCAGTTATTCGGCAGGCCCGCACAACTTCGCTGTCCGACAGGCTGCATAACTCGTTCTAATACGAATTTCATGCTTCATTCTGTAAAATTAATTCGCAACTGCGGAGAAAATGAATTAGCTGCACGGCGATTAGCATCAGAGTCGCGTGCGAATTCACAACAGAGGCGTAGTTAACGCGGCTTTCAAACCATTTCATTAGCATACATGCAAAGTAGGAAGTAATAATAAAATGGTAGTTTTCCACTTCCTGAATATTGCGCTGGGAAAAAGGCACCACACGTTTTATGCTTTGCACTGGTGAGTTCATAAAGGGCAAAGTCTGCATCTCCATATTTTAAATAACCTCACATCCTCATTACATTTTTATAAAAGGAATGGTATTTTCAAAAGTACTGTGCTCAGCTTGGTACTAATTTACTAAATTGACACAGACACAGACGCAAAATTTAGCATCTCGTTTCAATTAGCTAATTGTGAACTTTGTTTGTTGAAGGCTGAGGAAATAATCAGCCCGCCGAATTCGAGGCAGTGTCAACGCTCGGAGCGGCGCCCGTGTGATGTCGTCGCCGCCGCCGCCAAAAAGACGTCGCCAAGGGAACACAGCAGCCCTCGTCATCAGCAGCTGCCTGTGCAGCCGGATCAAGAAACGCAGTGCTACCTGTGTGGAAGGGCGTTCGCCACCCTCAGCTTACCGATTCACGAGCCCGGTTGTTTGCGCAAGTGGCGGCAGGAAAACGATAAACTGGCCCCGGAGTTGCGGAAACCGGAGCCCCGGCCACCGAATAATCACTTCTCGGGTGAGTTATTAGCTTCCGTTTAGTGTTCTAAATGGAGAACTCGATGAAGCTAATTATAATATCGTCATTTTAATTTGGTATGGCACTCGGAAAATGTTTTATATGAGAAATAGTTCTCAAACATCACAGCAACTGTTGCAATATTTCTCTGGCCCGTTTTGCATTATAACTCACGTCGCTCACTAGAAGAGGCACCTGGATAATGTTCCATATTTGCGTTCCTAAGTTTTTGTGGAATTATTTCATCAACACAGGCACTGTGGATACGCAAATTGAATGTCACCGTCAGAGACGAGTTTGTGCAGCGCGATTTCCCTCGGTGACGCAGCACAACCGGCAGCCTCTTTCTCCATATTTGACATGGGAAAATAATGTTCTACGGTTGATTTAAAATATTTAAGCCGGATTATCTTTTTCAAGGGATTGGGTTAATTCGTAACGCAAAATTATTTTATTGTTAAACGTAACCTCAAAGAATGTATAAAACACTATAAATTTTATGTGGGCAGCCAAATAGAAATGTCATGAGAAATAATTACCTCGCACGTTATCGTAAGCGATAGCAGCTGTGTCAGCCGCTCATAGGCCTCATAAGCAGAAAGTCAACTGCACAAAAAATTAAACCTAGTATTAATACGTATATAGTGCAGTCAAACGTTTTCCACCACAAAAAAGCAAGTTGCTGCAGTTTTACCGATAATGCATGAAGGCCGAAACAACTGCTGTTTAGTATACAAGAACGTGCGCGATGCACATTTTTTCTATATTCCAATTTTTTCGCCCAACCAGATCAGATTTCCCATTTTTCCGTTTGGGTAATTCAATCCCATTCCAGCATAAAAAAGAATTTTGAAGGCTTTGAGCTGCTTTCTCAGAAAAATGGGTAGGATATTAAAATGAGAACCAAAAAACTTACTGCTGTAAAAATTGTACATATTTGTATAGCTTCAACGATGAAAAAACCTTACAAATTCTAAAAAGCTCTCAATTAAAATACAGCAAACAATTTATGTTTTAACACAGTGGTTTATTGTTTATTTTATGGCACGTGGCAGCAAAGTAAATAATAGTATTTACAGTAAAGGCCTCCTCTACAGACTATGTAATTTAATCAAATCTTTATTAAATTTTACATTGTATTTTTACTGCTCCCATTGCTCCTTGAAGCTTTTTCAAATTAGACAAACACTAATTTATAAGCAAAAGTGGGAGTCGATGGCTATAGTAGAGATTAGAAATCCTGTTACGCTGCCATAAGAATTGCATTGGGGGGTAACAGTATTGTCAAACTTCCGTCGTTGGCTCGAAGAATTGAAATACCGGACTTTTTCCTCGAAGTGACCCACACGTTATATTTAATACTTTACTGCAATTTCTGCTTCTATCTGAAGCTCAATTTCATATGTGCAATAAATTTTCAAACAGTAACATTTTTACACAATTTAAAGTGTCCGTAATTGCAATATTAATTGTTCACAGTAAAAAACTTGTTAGGATTATTAAAGCAAGTAGCTGAGGTTTTGAAGTACAATTTAATTATTATATTATTGAGTGTAATTATCAAAGGAGGACCGAAGCTACAATAAAAATTTATATTTTAGTAACAAAATGAGCTATAACATTTTTTTAAGGTCAGATTTAGATTCCTCTCGTCAAATTCTATCCATAGGTGTGGACTAACTTATTTCAAGAGTGAAATAAGATACAGTGCCCACGCCCGTCATTTGAAAAGCACACAACCTTTGTATCCATATTTTTTCCGCAGTTTACATACAGCTAGCAAATATTTAGCTTTAACTTAATTTTAATAATTTTTCAAGGGTTCCTCTTTCAATCTTAGCCATGTTATTCTCAAATTGGCCTCATTATCAACAATTTGTTTAATCTAATGGAAAGAGAACGCTAACGGTTGAAGCAAGCGTGGCAGCTTGACAGCAACTTGGAAAATCCGGCCGAAAATGCGAGAGGAATTTAAAGAGCGAAAAGCGTCTAAAAACTAAACTTTTTCGTTCATTCCATTAGCAGCTCGTCGGTGCGTAAGAAAATTGCCTGCAGCCACGTCTTGTAATGGAGCGGCGAGGGTCCTGAAAGCTGCGTAATTACTCGCACGACAATGCACAACGCAGCAAGCCGCGAGACCCGCGCTCGTATAAATGTGTATGCATATTCGAGGCGCGAGTAAATGAGTGCGTGTGATAAATTAGCCTGACGCGCGCGGCAATTTTAACACACACACAGCATGAGTCGCTATGGGAACTGGCACGGCACAAACAGAAAGGAAAATCGATGCCCGAAACTCCGTCGTGGTCAACCAACTATAAATTTTCAAGGACATCTCCATGCATGAGGGTGGAAAACGCCAGAAATTTTGAATATGATGAGTGGAGAGCAAAGGTTATACGGGCCACCTCCAGTTATAGATACGTATAAGGGGATCAAATTCATATGGTGCAACTCACAGGGTGCTACAGAACAAATTTAATCAATTTTAAGGGTATTAAATTTGAATTTAATTGAGATATGATCATGCAAAATAAATTGTTGTAATCAGATTGCCAGTTATTAAGAGAACTTAGCATTCAATGGATAAGCTGATTAAGTCTAACCGACGCAACTGTAACGTGATTATACGTTTACTGGTAAACTATTCAGTTGAAAATTTAATTTTTTTATAGTTACAATTTTAATGATTTAATCTCTGCAATCTCTGATATTTATATTAATTTTATAGTCTAATGAGGATCGTGTGGGGAAAGCAAGTTTATTAAACTTTCATTTCGACGATTTTGCTAGGTCTCTTGTTTTTTGCTATATATTCTTCTTTTCTCAACAAAAAAATCTGTTGAAATAGTTTGTGATAGAGACGAGACGACGAGAGGAGAGAAACATTTTCAATCGTCTCATTTCTTTGTTGATATTAATGAAACTCTATTTTAGTGCCTCTGTGACTAATTAAAATTCTCGTTGACGAGCAATATGCAATTAGGGTATTTAATTAAAGCACGTTTTAATTGGTACCAATTATCCATCTCTACTTCAAACTTCATTTGCACATGATCTACATCTCAGTGGTAATTCTGACATTTTAATTGTCCCGGAAGTAATGCGATCTGCTTTCCTTGTTGGGGTTAATACAGAGTCAGTGCAAGTTTCCCTGTAGAGATAATTATAAATTATCTTATCCACTAATAAGTGATGCTTGAAATAGCAAACTTATAGCTTTCACAAATTGATTTATAAAAAAATAAAATTTACAATGAAAAAAGGTTATGATAATTATATATTTCAAGCTCAAGGTTGCACTTTTATACCTTTGCTTGTTGCAACAACAAAGTGAGTACACACAAATCCAATCCAATCTGTTTCTCTTCTAGATGGAGACACATTTTTTTTATAAAAAAAATACCTTTCTGCGATCTAGGGATTTTAATAAACCAAATTCTGAAATTTGTAAAATTGTTCTACACCGTAACCAATAAAATTTGGGTAGTATTTCCATATCTCTAATGTTTAGTAAAAAATTGAATTAATTACACACCCTTCAAACAGACTGTCGAGTCAAACTCTGCATCTTAACCATTATTGCACTGTACAAATTGATCAAATTACGCCGTGAAAAACACCTGTAAGACAAATGTTGAGCGTGGAGAGAAAATTTGAAAACTTGTAATGGTGTTTGCAGATGTTCTGGAACACGAGGAGAGCTTTGGCGCCGAGTACGAGTCGCATCTGGAGCAGCTGGTGCCTTGCAGGGGCTGCAACCGTACTTTTCTGCCAGAACGTCTCGAGGTGCACACCCGAAGCTGCCAACAATCGAAGGCAGACGCTCGGAAATAAACAGAAACATGATCTACAGGGGAAAATAATTGAGTCTATCGCAAGCTTGAGCTCCACCACCGCTGCGGGTACCAAGGGCTTTGAAAATAAATTGAGTAACTGGAGAACGTCTTCAGGGAAATAATTCAACTTTCAAATTGTCATGAGGGAAAATGGTGTGGATGCCTTGACACAAAATAACGAGAGGAAATATTACAGCTTCTGTAATTATAATAAGGTGCTTTTATTGACATTTGTGATTCCTACGAGGGACCAAAATTACTTGATTAACTTTGAAATCAAAATTTTTAGAAAATTGAAAGAATGAACAGTTAAATAATGCCACTAACACAGTACAAGTGCTTTGCATCACACTCTTGTAATATCTATAGCCAGTATAAAATATTTTATTATTTTTTGCTGTTCAAAGATAGGAATTTCTGGAATTTAAAAGCTATGCTGGGCTTTGGTGCTTACCGTTTTGCTCACCATCATACAAACATATATACATCCAATTTTCATATTTAATAGCTCAACCTCTCCAAATATCAATATAGCCCTGACTTTTATAAAATAATGTTTGTTTGTGTGTAAATAAAAGTTGTAAGTACTCGAGGGTGCAAAATTTTTATGTTGGTCAGAACAGAAATAAAAATTCAGAACAAATGTCACATTCAAGTGGGAGATTTTATTTGTGAGTACATTTTTGGGTTGAAGAGATTCGCGAAGTTTTGAGCACACCGCCAGAAAATTGCTACCGCACCTTGGGTGGTAGCTACATTTTACAGAATAGGTTTATTTTTTACATGTTCTCATTTTTCACCAGCGAAAAAAGTTGAATGGAAACATCGTTGGGATAGGAGAGCGCATTGTTACATCCAGGAATAGAACGGGGTATATATGTGATTACTTCCAACCACATGGGCGCAAATTGAAAAAAATATCATATTTTTGAGCAAGGGACGAAACTCACAATTCGCTCAGAATCTTTTGTGCTTCCAACTGATATTTTACATTTATTTTTTTACACTGGTCACACGTATACATCACATATTGACAGAGTTTCACATTCAAGAGTTTTCTAGCCACTAAAAATGTCAAAGAAAATTGAGCAATCAAATTATCCGTATAAATTTTTCGATTCGTGTTTATAAAAGAATCTGCTCTTTAAATAAGAAAAATATTGCTGCACTCAAAATTTTTTTACAACTTCTAGAACTTGAGTATTGAATGAGAAACATTTTTGTCTCATAGAGACATAACATTAATATATAATTACTTTATTTAAAGTTTATCCATCCAAATTGTGCATTGGACTAAGAATTTCACATTCCTAATTATTTTCAAGAAACACATAGATAAATTTTTCCACATAATGTCATTTCATGATATTTTAAGCTTTGATTTTTATTTTCCATTGATTCTCGTTCGCTATTTTCGTATTACGTCAGATTCTTCATTGATGACACAAGCAAAATCGATCCATCACAGTCACAGATATAGAATAATATATGCTCCTAACTTTTCAATAAACAACGAACTAATGCTCAAATCCTGATGGTCGAGTCCGCGCACGAGATAAGCTTAGAGTGCACTAGCCTTTCACTGCCGGTGATTCACATTTGGAAATCCACGCAAATCCTACTTTCAGGCTGGCAGCAATACTGCTCCACGCACGCATTCACGTCGCTTCCAATATGTTGAGTCGTCGCGCGCGCAAAAACTCACACTACCCATATGGAAAAAGAAGAGCCTGCTGTCGGAGATAAAAAGCGCTGCGGAGGAAAACACAGACGCCGCTCAAACCGCACACAAATTTCACGGCTCGTTGAACGAGGTTTCGATGACGATGGTGGCGTCGCCATTATTAGAGCCGGGTGGCGGATGGGCAAGGGGTCAGGTGGTCCCAGGGGTCGAAGGTGGCTCCGCTGGAGCCACTGCTGCTGCTGCACCGATGGCGACGATTGCCGCCGGCGGCGCCACGAAACGCAGGCCCCTGGGGCGCCGACGGGCGCCTCCACAGCGGTGATGGCCCTGTCGTGCGTGCCGGCCGCCGCCATTGCGCCAGCTCGCCTCCTCCGGTCCGTGGGCCCCCGCGGCTCGCCCACGGACTCGGCTGCCGTCCCCCTGCAGCTTCTGTAACACACACGTAGACACATGGGAATTTTGAACGTTTTTTAGTTATTGCAGATTTTGGACTTAAATTGATGGGGTTTCTGGGAAAACGGTCATTTTAGAGCAAAAATATTTGGGTGATTTTTTAACCAATACGTTTAATTGCAAAAGAAAAAAATTGATTTCTTCATTTGGTTTTTAACTAAAAGCATTTCATTTTCAAACTCTTTTTTAGATGGAAAATTTACTTGGAAAAGTCGGATTAAATTTAATTTAAGTTTTCGTACGAGCGGATAATAATACGTCGTGTTACTTTATTGAGAAAATATAATATTTAACTGGGATTATTTGCCACATTTTGCCGGTGGAGTCGGATTTTTGGTCATACGGTGTTTTTAATGATGGATTTCATGATTCGTTGCCATTTGCAAAGTTTAGAAAAAGAAGAGTCAACAGTCTAAAACTCCCAAATCTACAAACGCAGACCGGATTATGGGCTTCACAAAAAATGTGTCTCCTGCATTAAGAAGCTTTAGACCCTGCTGCGTGGGCGGAGAAATTGTAAGAGCGCGGTGGTAATTGCTTTTTACGGTAGTGAGCGATAAAACCAAAAACGTTTTGATGCTGAGGAAGACTAGCCTATTATTCGAACGTTTGGACGCCGGATTTCCTCCACGAATCTACCGGATGGGTGGCACTTGCATGTGCTTCCCAGAATGAATAATTTATAAAAAACTTTTCCTCAAATTTTACGAGGAGCCGATAAATTTGTTTGTTGTTGGAAATTGCAGAAATAAGAAAATAAGATATTTCCGTTTAACATTCGTTGATTCTATCACAGACCAAAACTTTTCTACTGAGGCAAAAAATGAGAGCTCATATTTTTCCGTGGAAGTATTGGACTTTTAAATTGCTCTACATTATTCATAAGGTTAGGAATTCTAGACGGTTTGTTTGAGATAAACGACGACGACCCTTTTTAGATGGCGTTGGGCTTCGTTCAGACAGTTATGTATTCAATTAAGTTTGCGTTTGCTGAGCAATATTTTACCGACAGTATCAAATTGTCCATCCTTATTGAACACTACGTCATATTATCCCAAAGCTACGTAAAAAGTTTGGTCAAAATTAATTCACACTATTTTTGTCTAAAATCCAACAGATCATAAAGAATTTTATAGAAAAACCGATGGTGCAGCGATAACGGCTGTATATTTTGTGATTTTTAGACGTGTAAACGGATTCAAAAGACGATAATGGTTCGTATACAATTAACATCTCTAAGAGAGATTGAAAGAGTTTTCGATTGTGATTAACTCTTCTGGTACCATCAAATAAAAGGGTAGGTAAAAAATGGTCGATCTTCCAACTATCCAACCCTAATTTCTAGTCAGTATAGTGTTATATATTCCAGAGTGATTGAATTAAAAAAGAAAGCAACAGATGAGTATTTATTTTGGTGAAAAATGGGGCGAGCTGTAAACACGCGTGCCCATGACAGAGAGAAGAACATAATCATTAATATGCTCTATTTTTGTCTGTGCTAAACAGCAAACAATGTTCAAAACTTTTTATCACGACAGTAAAATCGCGATAATTCCTTCATGCCACACAGCCAATTACTTGCAATAACTACTTGTGTTTACTACCACATCAAATTCCACATGATGTGGCAATTAATCAAATAATTTTGATTTACTACATACAGAAATTCGAAGTCTGGTTTGATTGAGGGAGTTGGTAAACCCCCGGCATTAATTAAACTATTGCTCCTCTCCAACCCCCCGCAAAAGCTCAGTTCACCACCAATTATGTGCGAATGAAATCCCACTCTCCTAGAAGCACCGAGCAGTCAGTGACGAACTGCACGTCGTGTGCACGCATGATGGATGTGTGTGGGTTAGGGTTCATTGGAGCCTGTCAATTGGACCAAAAATACAAAATTTCTAGCTTGGTCAAATCGATGAGAAGATAAAGCACGCCACTGTTCAAACCGACTGAGGTTGGGTCCGCTCGTCACATGTTGATACAAATTTAACAAAAAGTATACTTCGAGGAAGATATTAAATTATCTCATCAGCGTTTCATTGAACACTCTCCTCCCTTTTTCTTTTTTGTATGAATGCAAATTTTATAAAACTTTTCCGAGAGTTGATATAGCTATCTCAAGGGCTCTATTTCTGCCATAGACACGAATATGAATAAGACATGACAAGTTTTACGGGAACAAAAAATTTGCCCCTTGAAACAAGCCTGCGCTGTGGGAATCGATGATTGTGACACTTCTGTTCGCGGAATGAGATCCGACTTGAAGCGTTCTCTCAGCTTTCATGTTACGGTTCAACGGATTTTGATCTGTATCCAAACTGTCGCTTCGAACTACTGTCGCATGAACGTTACATGCCAATCTGTTCACACTAGAGAATAGCAACTGAAAGGATTCGATAGAGGCTCTTTGCAAAAGCATTGCCAAAGCGTCCCTGAATGCAGAGCAAATTGCTTTTACATGCGTTCTCGATTGCTTGTATATATTATGTGTACTAAACAGAAACATGTTCATAGGAAAGGGGTTACGGATGCATAAAAGCAATATGCCTAATTCATCTCCGTTACAAATGATTCAGGAAAATATACTCAATTATGAATAAAGTAAAAAAATAAAAGAGAAAATGCCCAACTGGAAAGGCCCAAATGGTTTAGCGAAAGCTCAATTTATTAGAAAAATGTGGAGGCACATAACATATCCATGAAAGCTTCTTGTCAGGGGTTAAGAATACCCCTTTAACCGACTTTTCAGTTAAAACACGCCTACTGTGCGTTATTGATTACGAAACATTGAGTCTTGCTGAGTATTTAGATATTTTTAGAATTATAAATTGTTAGGCGAGCGAGAGCAGGAGTGGCTGTCTGAGTTGTGAACTCTTCGACCAGACAAGGACCAAGACGGACGTCACCCCACTCGCACAAGCTTACCTCCTGCGTCTCATCTATATGTTGGACTTGGTAGATCAATTAAATGATAAAGAAATCTATTATTCTGTTCCCTGCAAATGACCCAAAAGAGAGAAAATGATAGGAAACCAACAGGCTTGAGCTTCTCTTCTAGACGGCACCCTGACAATCTCCATGTAAAAATTTCTCTCGAAGGACTTTCAATTGTAGGAAAGGAAAAAGTAGAGCAAATATAAGTTCCTCTCCAGCGCAAAGAAAAATAGCAAGTGATTCGCGATAGGGTGTGGTGCATGCAGGGCGGGACTGCGGCACACCTGAAGTGGTCACGGTGTCGGGCTGTCGCAGTCTCTGGCTGCTGCTCACCTGAGCGGCGCGCCTTACTCGGATGTTGAAGGCGCCGTACACGATCGGGTTCATACACGAGTTGGTCACAGCAAACAGGAACAGCCCCTTCTGGATGCGTGGGTCCAGCTCTGTTGCCGACTTCCTGTCGTAGAAATACCTGCCAAGCAAACGCACGCAAACACGTTTTATGCTAGTGAATAGGTTATATTTCACTTGTTTATTTTTCATCCAAGTCAGATATACATATGTATATAATGCATAGGCCAGGTAGTATACAGATGCAAAAAGGCAACAACGCTAGCGAAAACCGATAAATCGGACCGTATAGTCATCGCGCTGACAAATTGGGAAAAACTAATTTCTTGTTGTTAAAGAGCATTTGAAAAATGAAATCACTGTAACTCCAATTTTTTAAATATGCGACCACGCGAGGTTGTTTCCATGTTCAATATAAATAAAACCAGGCTTCATCCGCGTTGTCAAAAAGAACAAGAAATTCGAGTATTAAAAACGACGAATTCTTTTTGACAACGAACATGAAGCCTGGTTTTATTTATATTGAACATTTTAACTCCATCACCAAAAAACTCAGAATATTCTCCGCTTTCAAAGGAAAGCTCTAATGTATTGAAAAAAATTAGTTTTTATTGATATGTCACCAAATGTGTGGCAACGCTCGCAAATTCGTCTTACGCCCCGGCAAAAGTCAAAGGAATAATGATATTCTGATTGAAAAAGTTTGGAAGCAAAAAATAAGGCTATATCTGTTTTATGCGAGCGCATATTGGCTGGCTTGAAAATGGTAAGGACTTGTCGCTTGAGGGCTCCCAATCAGTAGCAAGATACACAGATGAGAAAGCTAAACAAGAAGTCAACAAAAAGAAAAAGAGGCCAACTGCTGCAGGTAAAGTTTACGATATCAGGTTGACTGGAACTGATATTGCAGTTTGTCGTTATCCTAGCAGACTGCTGCTCTATTGATTAGCCAGAACGAGTAAAGAGACAATCGTATCTCATTTTATATATTCCACCTGATCTAAAAAAGATTAGTCTGCGAACGGTAGGGAGCAGAGGAAAGCAATATTTTTTGGGTTCTGCCTAAAATTGGATTTTACCAGAAGCTCCCACGTCACAAGTGCTCCTGGAAATACCAGCTTATGATGGTGTTTTGTGGAGATTTAGTGAGAGCCTTCAAGTTGGATGATGCAAAAAAGCCAGTAAGCGGAAAGTTTGCATTATGGCAGCTTTTACTCTCAGATTTCATTATCTGCACTTCATGGATAAATATTGAAAAACAAAGCTGTCGGTTCTAATGAAAATGAAAAATATTTCAATTGCATTTTCACATTCAATAAAAATCGAGGGTATAATAAAATCAATTCAAGTGACAAATTTTTCCTGTAGACTTTTAAATTTCCTCATAAAAATCCAGATTTTTTTTGGCAATAGTTTAAATTGACCTTAACCCAGACATGAAATATTGGTCCAAATATATATTAATATTTTATTTTACTTAAGTTTCATGAAACAACTGTGTAGATGAATACTCTGCTATGCTTATTGCATTTTACCATCCTCAAATGTGGTAAAACCATCTAAAAATTTATTTTGTATTATTTGTGATAGCCTTATATTGCTTTCAAATACGTCTTTTTTATTAATTCATTAATGCAAAATAGTCAAAAGTTTTGTTTCCTAAAAGGGTAATATAAGGCGAGAATAATTTGATAACTAAAAATATATTTACATATATATACATAATTGAGCCTAATTAAACGGAAAGTGCAAAACTAGCATATTTGCATCCTAACAGCCGCTGTAATAATATCTAAACACCATTTGAAAACTTCTGCCAACTGGGACCAATAGCAAATATTAGTGTTTGAATGACAATAGTACGGCAGTGTATGTTCACAGCAAATAAGGCGTAATTATACTCACCAGAGGGACATGACGTTGTAAGGCGTCCAGCAGACGAAAAACACCACCACGATGATGATGGTCATTTTGAGCGTGCGTATTTTCGCCTTTCCGAGGTAGCCGAGACTCGAGCGTCGAATGCGGTCATCACCATCTGCAACACACCGCACGCATATTGACCAGTAAATAAAGCATAAGTTAATGTAAAACCACAAGGAACGAGGTTTTTCTGCGAGTTATAAATTTTCCTGTTCAAGAGATTAATAATTATGCCAGTAGTGCATGAACAGTAAGCAACACGGAAATACGCTTCTGTTTGTAGTTAAACATTCTGTTCGTTGGAATATAAAATGGTTCGCAAATGCGATTTCCTCTCTCCGGCATGTTTGTCACTAAAAAAGCCCGCTCTCATTTGTGGTAAAAACGAGCAATGAAACCGCGAGACTAGAGGGAATAAAAGGAATAATGAAAAGCGACTCTGTGATGGGAAGTAGAGTTGTCCAATTAGAACGACACAGCAATAATTTTCTTTTGTTTTCAGAGAATGATAGGAGCTTGGTGTGGTTGTGCGATAGCAATGAAAAGGATTTTTAAATCCTATGAGTGAGGAAGGGCTCTTTCGGCTCATGATGTGCAAAACATGATAAAATGCTCATCAGTTTGGACTATACATCATCAATATTTTCATTTTGTAAGCGCTTTTTTATGTAAAACTCGAAATCACATATTTACTAAATCTTTAAGCAATACAATTTTGAAAACAAAGCGTGAACTTTTACCCAGTAGATAACAGATTTAAGGAAATTTGGTGATGGTCAGATGCCATATTTGGTCATTTTGTGAAAATTATTCCCAAATGTTCTGTTATGGGTAATTTTTCAAGTTTATATTTTCAAAACTTCAATTGTAAATTTTGGTTACGAGGTAAATAACTTTAAAGCCAATACGCGAATTTTGCACTGGAAAAATTGGTAACCGCCAAATATCACATTCTTAACATTGGTAAAACAAAATTCGCACTCCATGTGATCCAGCTTGTTTAAATGATTCCCGTATCTCCTTTCAGCCTCCTTGAAAAATTGCACGAGCAGAAAAAATGACTGAAAAGTGGAATGGAATTTGTTGATTTCGCTCATCATGAGCCAAAATTATCCTGCCAACCATAAATTTATCTCTGACTTATTTTCCTTTTTTTTTATTCTCCACTTGTGGGAGACTTGCTTTCGTTATATTAAAAAATATTCATCCTCTCTCCGTTAACTTTGAAAACAAGCAATATCAAGAAATGTGGTAGTTGAAGAAAAAGCTATCAATCTAAAAGAGATCAAATAAAATAAATTAAAAGACGAGAAAGAAAAGCCCTAATTTATATCTTTTCTCAGTCCGTGCGATAAAAGTGACAATTGATTGGATCTCCGTTTTAATTAACAATTTGAGCATTCAAGCAGAATAGAACACATAAGCACGTCTTAAATTAAATTCTAATTTAGAACCCAAGCTGGTGCTACATTTCGCTTCTCCAAAATTAAAGCAGTGTGTTAGCTGCGGCTCAAAATTAAAGCTCAGGTTCACCACATTTCCCACCGCATATTAATGAAAACTAGGCGTAGAGCCGTAACAAAATTCGCTTGTCCCACTCAGCATAATATCTGCAGCGGAGCGTATGTTCTTCGTGTTCCCGCAACTTCATCGTGGGAACGCGTGTAGCACAGCTATTGTGGTCGATAAATAAGCAGAAGCATTAGCTTAATTTGAGTGTCAGCAGTAGACACTTGAGCCGAGTGCGGGGGTGGCTCGTTATTTAACTCCAGGACCCACACGCGGTCAGTCCTTGGGCATGCACGCGAGCAGCAGATAAATCCTCGTCCCTTCCGATGGGCGATGGCATAAAATTAATATAAATTCATCCCACTTGCCTCAGCCGACACAAGCAAATGTGAGAGCTCGGCTCATGCCTTTGAGCAAAATTCGCGCTCCAAGCTGTTTATTGAACATGGCGTTAGTTTAGATTGCTTCGCTAACTTTATACCTAGAGCAAACTTACGCGGGAATAAGCGAAGATGAAATTTCCCATCATTGTGCGCTTAACCTAGTCAGAGTTACGCTCGAGAAAGAGTTTTCTTTCTACTTTTCATCAACATTTTAAAGTGGACGAGATGAAGTTGTTATACAATGTGGAAATTAAAAAAGGAAATCTCCTAGCTTTCAATATGGTCTATGCCTTTTGAGAGCACGTACATCTGTTTTCGCTTTTGATGAGACTTGCCAATTAAATGCATTGGAGAGGCAAATCAAATTGGAGCAAATAAAATGATGTTCTAGTGCCGAGTGACTTATGTTCCAAAGATTATGTTCCAGGAAAATGCTCTCTTCTCCCAAAATAGGAGCACTAATTGGCTGTCACAACAATGTAGTTGATATAGACTTACCGTTGTCAATGTCTCGAGATCGGCGGTAGATTTCGCAGATGATCGACGCATAGGAGAACAGAAACACGGCGAGAGGCAGACCGTACATCAGGGCGATGCCGAACACCGTGTAGGCAAATTCGACTCGTTGCGAAGGAAAAACGTTGAAAGTCACGCATTGCTCATACCAGGTGTGCTTCGGATGCGGCTCCACGTGAAAAATCACCACCTTTCGTGCACAGAACGAAAAAAACAGTATCTTGATATAAACAAATCTACAACAGTTTTTACGGGGCAGCTAAAATATCAATTATTGATGAAAAACAGTTTATCGTACTGGAAAACCTCAGGTCTTATCAGCAGTACTTTACTTGCAAAATACAGTCCCTTCCACAAGAGGATTCGGAAAACGATTGCCTGCACTCATTTCCTAGCACAATTAAAATAAATTAGAAGTGAAGGATTCTTGTGAAACCCCGTTATTCACCCTCCATAAGACAGAATATTTTGTCAGCATTCAAGCCCTTTTTTATGTAAATGAAACGCAACTGTCAATTTTTATACTCCAATCCGAATCGAAAAACACATTTGCATATTTTTTATGTTTTTTCGATTAAAATTCCCTCTGTGTCCATTTTTATTCTTATTTAATTTAAAATAGATTGAACTTATTTTTTCATAATTTCTAGGGGTTTCTGAAGTCTTTTAATGAAATTTTACATAATTGTTAATAGGGTGAAAGAGAAATAATTGAATTTTGATAGCTGGCTGAAGTTAACTCCACAAATATCCGGCTTAGTTCTTTCAGGTGGGCCTAATTAAAGGGAATTACGCGTAGCATTGTAGTAGTAGCAATAAAATGGCTTACATGTATACAACATAGTTAATTTGATTAATATTATACCTCCCAGTTGCATGCTCATGCTCTATACAAATTAACCAGTGGACACACTTTGCCTGTCGTTCTTAGTTAAATTATTCCACATGCTGTCCCTAGCTAATAAGATTGCACGTTGAATTCCCAGTTGAACTGATAAAAGTAACATGCAGGCTAAGCAAATAAGTTTCTCAAGGCTATGGCCTCCGGGTACCCCCAGGGTGTGAGCAAATTTACCTGCGGCAAACTGCAGACCACAGATGCGATCCAGGCAGTGGTAAGCATGATTTTGCCCCTCTTGTCAACGGCCGTCAGACTCATCGGACGCAGAACGGCGTAGTATCTGCAACATTTGCCACTCAAAGTTGCTTACTTTGCTGAAGAGATTTGAAATGTCACGCATTTCATTCCATCAAGAGACCCTTTTCACATGAAAATGTTACATCTTTGCTATTGGATCGTACTGTATATTTTAATCCATTTGCGTAAAGGCGGAATACAATTTCAAGTGGTGAGGCTTTGAAGGGTTGGTTTACCCAGAAAGAGCAACTACTTTCCTGTTACATTTAACTTTTGCTTTAGCGTGTATGCGAAATCATACCATATAGCTTGAGACTCTTTACTACCTCTTGCTATGGGAAATGGTTTACAACAATAAACTTCATAGGTGTCTGTTAATAATTATTGTAAATCTCAATATTGCATTGATAGATTTTATAGGAACAAAAATTCAGACTTTTCTTAACATATAAATGGGATTTCCTTTCTCAAAACTAACAATTATGGCTCCTAATGTTCAATGGGTGGTGCGAAAAGGCAATTTTTTGGTTGAAAATTGTTAACTTGTTCATTTAAGATTTGAGTTAAGAATTTTTATATGTTTTTTATCATGTTAAGTCAGGATTGGGTGGTTTAAATAAGACGCTTTAAAAGATTTTTGCAAATCGCAAATGTCTACAAATTACATGATTAGTTATCATTGAGTGCAGATGACCATTACAATAATTTCTAAAATTGGATGCACAGAATATTAAATAGCCAGTCATCTAGTCCCAACCTAAATTATTAAATATAAAATTTTACAACAAATCCTACTGTTGTATTAATATGTGTAAATTTTGTAACTATAAAATTTTACAAACTGAAGTATATGGACCTCTTTTGATAGGGTGACCTAATGAGTAATCCGTTTAGTCAAACTGTGAGTGATGAAGCGCACTATATATACGTGCGTTCTTTGCTTTGATCTCACACAGTGTAAATTTGATCTGTTGGAGCCGCTGCTGCCTTGCTCTTGAATTACGCAAGCAAATGAGGTATCGGCAAGGTCTCTTTGGCAGCGCAAGAAGTCTCGCTAGTTGGCTCCAGTTGCAAGCAGAACAGAAGGCCTGCCTTTGTCAGGCGAAGCGCTAGCTTGCGGCAGACGCGACGAGAGCATCAATCACTGCAGTTGCCCGTGGCGCAATTGCGAAAAATAGGGCGAAAATAAAGCACATACCTGTCAAGGCTGATACAGATGAGCACGAAACTGGAGAGGAAGAGGCCAAATGTGCGGAAGAACGCTGTTATCCGGCACAGCGCGTCGCCGCCTTTCCATGACACGGTGAAAGCCCAAGCGATCTCCAAGGGCATCAGTAAAAATGTCACCTGTTAAAATAACACGGCGGAAGGGTAATTTACATTCGTGTTTGTTTATCCTCAAGGGTTATAACTACAAGATAATATGGTCTTTTTTATATACTGTGAAAATTCCCGAGCAGGAATCGCAAACGAGGAAACGTCAGTTTGTTCAATATGTCACACTCAAAAGAATTATTCAAGAGCCATTCACGGCAACTAAAAACATGACAGAAAACAGAAAATGTACTAATTTTTTTTCCTTTGTTCCGATGGAAAATTTAAAGAGTGGGCGTTTCCATGAAGTGAAGCGTAAAAGCCGCTTAAGTTCGATCCTCTCGAAAACTAATAAGATGCCGAGAGATTCCCTGTTAAATCCACCGTGCCATTCCAGAAACTTGGTGAGAGCTACGTCTCTCTGCTTTGTCAATTTCGCAGAAACGTTAATTTTAAAAGCACTTGTCAAGATTCTGGAAGCAAAATTCTTCAAGTTTATTTTCTCCGAGGTATTATTAAAATTTTCCCCACTCAGCGGAAAGTTTGTAATATTAAAATCGAGAAAAAGGGAACTCATGAAACCTGTCAGGAACGTGCTACGCATTTTTCGCAGCATCAAATTATAATTTCAATGAATAATTGGATAGAGTGAAGCTCTACCAGTAAATCTGCAATGGCCAGATGGAGGAGCATTGTGTTGATCCTGGAGCGTGCACCGCGTCTGCGTTGCAGCAAGAGGAAAAAGACTGTGAGGTTTCCAGTGGCTGAGATGACAAAGAGGATGCTGTACATGGTGATGGATAGCTTATGGCCGGCATTGAATCGCATATCCAGCGGCAGCTCCGTTACGTTCTCCACAAAGCTCATCGTCTGGTTTTCCGAGAGCACCGACGAGTTTTCTACCGCAAAGAAAAACGACGTGGTCGTTAAATCTGCAACAAGAAAATTGTGGTTTTTATTCACTCGAAGAAATAGAAAAGAAAATAGCAGAAATCTTCTGAACTTGCACGGATATGATGGAATTTTTATTCATTTACACCGCTCTTAACAAACTTTTCACATTTTCAAAACATGCGCTGACATAATTTGTCAAATTTTCAAGCTGCCTCATTACGTGACTTTCGTTTTCCCTAAAGACCTGGGTGCGTAATGCTGAAAAGATCACAAAGTCTTGTATTTCCAAGAGGCGCATAAAAGATAATATCTGAGCATAAAGCACCGCTTTTGCGGCATCGCAAGTTTGGCCTGAATGGAGGAGCCCGGCAGGCAGGCGAAAGGGTTCAGCATCTGTGTTTGACACTCGGCAGGCCGAGGCGCTGCCTTTGTCAAAAGTGTGCGTTCTATCGGACTCCGCCACACCAGCCATCCATCCTGGCACGTGTCACTCTAATGTGGCCAATAAGTTGCAAAGGCGTCCGTCACAATGGCTCCTGCCCTTTCAGCTGCTCTGATCTTGCAGACAATAAGACTGACTGCCGAGAGAACGGCAAAGGGGCTTCAATAACGGGAAAAAAACGACAAAAAACGGCAAAGTCCACTGGTCAGCCCGGATTTTCTGTGATTAAGGTAGCGGCTATTTTCTGTCCCTTTAAAGTAATGACAGTTTGCGGTTGGGTTTTGGCCCGAGTCCCTTCGTTTGCTCGCAGCCTGGTTTTCATCTTGCAAAACCGTCTAAATTTCCAAGCAGATTATGAGCTTCGTAAAAAACTAAACAGGGCGCGTCAAGATAAGCGAAAGCATTTTGCTTCGTTGTGCCAACTGCCAAGTTTAATCCCTACTGGCGCTATAGTGGCTTTGAAATTTATTTGTCGGCGTCTGTGGAAATGTCTGAAAACATGCACGAAAACACGGTGGTTCCGCTTTTTACTCTTCAAACAGCCGAAAATAATTTATTCCTGTTTCAAGTGAAAGGTAATCCCCAAAGTAATCGTTATCTCCTTTAACAAATGTGAGAGCAGAAAATTACTTTTGGGAACTCGTTTTCGTGCTGGAAAAGGGAATATTCAGCCCATAGGCGATAAATTGAATGTAATGTTTAAAATTTCTTTGAAATCGTCAGTCAATGCGCGTCTTATTTAGCAAATAAGTGCAATCCAGTGAACAGCGAAGTTTGAAATGTTCTTGGAGTTGCATACTGCTGCATGCTATAAGAGAAATCTAATTCAAGTCGACTTATCTACATGTACCCAACTTCACTCATGGAACGCCACCATCGCGTGATCAAATGGAAAATTGCAAGAGCTTGTGAATCAACGCTAAAAGCCGTTTTCCAGGAATTGAAGGCAAATACAATACTCGGTGAGCTCTTTTGAAGTACCTCCAAGGGCACAATATATCTTAGTACATCAAAGAAGAGAAATCGTTTAAATATCGGATAAGAAGTTGAGAAAAAATAATTTACAAAATTTATTGCTTTATTGCTTTCGAGAAATACAGGCCTCACTAAATATATGTTTTAAACTTCTATCTTATATTTCAGTTTATAAAATATATCAGTTTCATTCAAAGGACATTGAATATGATAAATTAAAACCCTTAAACATCGAGAATGGGTATGCTTTCGATCCTTTATATTAATTAAATTTTCATGCATGCTGGGTGTGAGTAATAAGCTTTTGGCTTTTAAAAATATCGTTGCAGCACTGTGCATAGTGGAGGGATGAATGCCCTCCACTTATGCGAGGAAATTCGAGAACTATATATAATGCACGCTGCAATTATTTGCTCTATCCAGCGTTTATCAAACTTGTCAGAATGTTTAGATAAGGCGACAAATCGAACAACTGTACGCTTCACTGAGATGTACTATCTGCGTGCAAATAGACTTGTTTATCATATTGTCACCTGCAGCGGGTTTCTCATGAATTGCAAATAGGGAAAAAGAAAACGGCTTGGAGAAAGCAGGGTAGAGTAAACAAACTACCTCAAACCCTCTCCTGTGTGGCACTCCAAGCCGTTTTTGTCGCCTCACTCAAGGAATCAAACAGGCTTTTACGCGAGAAACCTTTCTTCACTTGCGGTGCACAACAGCGACAGAACTTATCGATTTACACTTTATGAAAAGGTAGATTTTGATACCCTGCACACATAGCTAAGCATCAGCCCAGCATTGCACGCACATTTCGCCAAGTTTACGATGTTCATAAAAGTCGGAAAATTAATTAAATGGGATATACGGGAAAAAAAGAGAATACATTTTAAATGAAAATTAAATCTATAAAAATCTCATATAACCAAGCCACAAAAAAGAGCATGCAATGTGAATCTGAGAAATGTGTTTGGGTCTAGTGCAGGTTGGATGCCTTCACCTTCACATCGTCGGTCCATTTATATTCGAGAGGCGTGCGCAAGCACTCGGACTCTCTGCCTTATAGTTTGCACCTTTCCAGCATGTGCGAATTGCTTCACAGTACAAATGTCTTGCATTTCAACCAAAGGTCCCGGTGAGAGGGCAACGGCAGTCCATCACAGGGACGGGCTCATCCCTTGCGGCGCGTGCTGTCCCATAGCAATTTATTTAACGGTGGCTCTCCTTTCTCTTTTCGGAAAGCTGTCCCAAAATAAAAAGTTTCAAAGAAAAAAGTTTCAAAAAGTGAACAATTACAATGAAGCGGTGTATTTTCGATAGCGTAACGAATCGCCCAATAAATCCAAAAAGCATCACACGATCGTTAAACCATTTGAGAGCTTTTGTTGAAATTCCAATCTGGAGAGTTCCATGAAATGCATGGGCGGAGAGATACCGCAGCAAAGCTCGCTTTTTCGATAACGCGTGACCACCGGCTTTGTTCAGGTTCAACTGATAAATCTGCACATGCACATACCCAACAAATAATGGGAATTTCGCTAGAGCATACATCTTGCCGTGCTTTTGTAAACATTTGTTATTCAGATTAAACACGGTCAGCGTATTGGTATTGTCAGCAGATCGGATCGGGCCAAAAGAGAACAATATCCTGCCCAAATCTCTGGACAAACAATCAACAACCAACATGGGAAATTCTTTCCAGATAAAAGAATATTCATGATAAAGCTAAAATTTGCCTGTGAGGCACGAAAATATTTGCGTACCACACTTTGACCCGTTTGTTTTCCTTTCTGCTTTTTATTAAGTCCTCCTTTGGTTTCCGCAAGAAGGGCTTTGATGCAAAAATGCGAGTGAGCTGGACAAGGAAAAACTGTTCGTCTATGTATGCAAATGTAATTTCCCTGAAAGGCATTTTGGCTATTGGCGAGCTTGAAATTCCGCTGAGATACCAAATTGAGGTCCAAAAAAGACCTTTGGTTTAATTAGATTTCCCTCGGGGGCAAAAAACACGCGGTTACTCCGAATGTTTGTTTGCACAGCTCTCTGCTTATAATTTCTAGAACTTACTTTTCACGCGCTTTTTCTAATTTTATTCTCTCGGAACGTTAACTAGGCAATCTTTATTCACTTTCCTGGTATTTATTAATAATCAATATTCACTTTCTGCCTGCATATTAAACGCTTTCCGTATCCTCAGTAGATATCACTGCTTTTCAGTCTGACCCCGGATAAGAACATAAGTAGCGTTTTTCCTGTCTTTGAATAAATATGAAGAGCGCGATAAATTTTCGCTTTTGATTCCACTTTTTAGGTCGTCGCTTAGCAATTAGCAGCGCCGGCCTTTCGGCGCATTATCATCATGTCAATGGTGCTTGCCGGCCACTTGCTGGCACATTTTAGCTCTTACCCGTTCATGTGTCACATTGAATACGTAGCTCACGCCCCCGCTGAAATGCCTGTTTCCTTTGCCTTTGAGCCTCGTGTGCATCGTTGCATTGTCACTTTCTGCATTTGCTCTTTGAACTCACAAATTTAATTTGCAGTGCGCACCCAGCTTTGTTGTCCAGTTAATCCAGCCTCAGATATCGAGAACCTTTGAAAAACTATATTACAAGACCGCGTCATTTACTTTATTTCCGATTAACTGGGAATAGAGTTACGAGACGCGATATTTATTTCAACAGAAAAATGGATCGCTTTATTTTTTTTAATTGTTATATGTTTAACTTCCGTGGTTTGGCGGCCTTTGATGAAAATTTATTTAATATTTCTAAAACATAAATTCCATAAAAACGACTTAAAATTCTTTTATTTGGCAGTTCGTAAAGCTGGCCCTGATAAAGTTGATAATTTGATAAGTCTGAGAGCAAATTATCGCTTTATTTTTCGTTCTGAAAAGTCAAGTAAATCTTCTCGCTTCTCGCTCTTTCCCAACCTTCAAGTAATTAGCTACTTAAATAGCACGCTCTAAGTAAGGCTGCATATATTAAAAAGAGAGCGTTTCCGCAGAAAAAGTCTTTAGTAATTAAGTCATTAAAATTTTAAAGCATCGCAGACGGTAATGAAGCAGTCAGGGAAGTAGAGTTAAGTGAATCCCCTAATTACGAATTCACCGGATGGAGGCAAATGGAACCCGATTGTGTGATGAAGAAAATTCAAGGAAATTTGAGTATTTCTTCGAATCTATGGCTCTTGAAGAACTCGCATAAAGCCGTTAATTGAATGAAAAAAGTTGTAGGTGAACGCGCACGTCTCAATTCGAGCGTTAAAAGAAGAAACTCAACCGAACCCTCTGGTTGTGAGTAGGATTTCCTTTTCACTGAGTAACTTTGCCAAAGATGGAGCGACCTGAAAGGAACCTTTTGTTCTTCACGAAATAAAAGCTACTCAGTGGAATAAAATTTGGGGTGGCAGGGTTGGTCGTTAATTTTACAATGAACACTCCGTTCGTTACAAATGGCACCAGAGACACAATACAATTTAACGGGGAGTGCGAAAACCTTGAAATGCGAAGTTTTTGACAAGCAGTTTCATAATTCCTGTTCAATTGTTATTACCATGGCTACACCATATACTGCGAGACCATTGATCATTATTGTCTGCACTCGTATTTCACTGAACACCCATATTGGGATTCGAATTCTGACTAATTAAATTACGCTAATTAACATTGTTGTCTAGTGTTATCGAGTGGAAACTTTGATTGATAATTAAAATTTATCGATGGAGGGGATTTTCCATGAAGTTGTGTCAGTCAAATGTCTGAAATAAATCAAATGTTTTGTATTTTTATCTGTTTTATCTCTGAATGTGGGGAGGTGTGGAGTATAGATGCTCTGCTGATCCGCAATAAAATCACTTTGAATCTAAATCAAATTCCGTAATTGGAATTGAAATTTAAATGGATAATTCTTCTGAAAGATAACTGACATATTATTTGCCTCAGATAAAATTATTCATTTTTCCAACTA
The DNA here is from genome assembly GCF_949628265.1 of Cloeon dipterum. Classification (NCBI taxonomy): domain Eukaryota; kingdom Metazoa; phylum Arthropoda; class Insecta; order Ephemeroptera; family Baetidae; genus Cloeon; species Cloeon dipterum. The sequence goes on along the minus strand of NC_088790.1, from coordinate 8,228,726 downwards.
ACACAAGTTTTGGAATTTTTCCGAAAATTAAATTAGATCGATCTTTTATTGGATGATAAATGAGGTTTCTTTCCTTTTTTAAATGCTTTCATTTAGGTTCAAATGACGGTTCCCACTAATGATTTCCATAATTGAAACCAGATTTACATTAAATAGAGTTCAAGATTTAAACAATGATGGTATTTACCGATTGAGGTTGTGTCCTGGAAGAACGCCATGATGGCGCAACAATTTTGCCAAGCACTGAAAGGTGCAACAAGTTCCGCCGATGACGGGGATGCAGTGACTGTCGGCCGCTCGGAAAATCTGGAGAGGCATCTCCTTCCACCCTTTGGGTGCGCAGCGCACCCCGAGCTGCAGGGGCTTGCGCGAAAATCCACGGTGCCGATCGCCTCGTTCATGCCTACCACGTACGGCTCACGATTTTATTTCGCGTTCTTTCACCTCTTTCCGTAGATTTACCAATGGTGAGGGCAGCAGAGAAATTTCCTCGGATGTCCATTTCAAACGCGTCGAAAGTTGGAATCAGCGAGTAATAGTTACTGATTACACTTTGCTCCTTCCAAAAAAGTAGAGGCAATCGGATTAAAGTGAGTGGCACTACTATATATTGAAAACGTCCATTACCAGAAATTTAATTAATTTAATAAATGGGTTACTTCGTTTCTACCAGGGATGAGTTTTCTCGCACGAAACTCTTCATTTTCGCATGATTTATTCAGTATTATTAAAAAGTACCTTATACGCGAAAAAAATGTTTCCAATCTGCTTTGAACAAAGTTCTGTTGGAAAAATATACGACCTCTTCACCGTCATCTCGAAGTTTGCAGCGGTGGAGATTAAGTACACGGGAGAGATGTTCTCAAACGATGGGGTAAAAAGCTTTCCATAAAATCTTTGACGAGCCTTGATTTGGAAAATGAAAATATTCTTGTCATTTTATATACAAAATTCCCTGCGTCTGTTCTTTGACACTCTTTGTGATAATGAATAAAATTAAAATTAACATAGTAGTGGTTTTTTGATAAGCTAATCTGAATATATGACGGGATTCAATTTTCATGCAATGAAATGCAATTAAGTTAAGTTTAATATTTTGCGTGGTCAGTCAACGTCAAATACATTTAACAACAGAATCCATACGTAAAATGGACAAAAATTAGATGAGTTGCATCAAAAACCACAAAACATTTGTACTAAAAAAAGGAAATAAATTTCAGTCATCATAATTAAATATACATTTCTATATTTGTGTAGAATTCATTAAGCTTCATTGACTGTAAATTGAGTAAAAAGTTAAATATTTTCAGCAATTTTTTTTTGTGGAAGAGCACGAAAAGGACTGACTCAGTTTTTCTAGCTGATTGAATTTCTTTCTGTTGCGTGATGAGATGAGATCAGGGCATTGATCCAACTGATGCCAATGTTCATTTTGACTCGGACCAGCATAAAAAGAAGATTGTGGTCGTGGTCGCTACGTGGGTCGTCTCCTTTGTCGGAGCGATTATGATTTTTGCTGCATCCGCAGCAGCTGCTCTATAATCTCCAACTTAGTTTCGCCCTCAGGCCGAACGGCACCATCGAAATTGATCGGTAAATATTGGTCCGCCTCGATTTGACGGACAGCTGAGATTGAAGGGGAGTTTTCAACGAAAGTTTTATTTTTCAAACCCGTCATTCCATGAGGAGGCAATTTAAGGGTCGTCTCTTCACTCTGCTGCGCGTTTCCTCAGCTCGATTTCGCCTGGCAAACTTGCTCATTAAGCAATTCGTCCTAGTCCCGGCAAAATTGCGCAACGTTCAACGAACACCCAAATTTTCATTGTCGAATTGATTGTTGACCTTTTATTGCAACAAGGAAATTCGCGTTTGGTTGTTGAAAGTTGCGCAATTTTGCCGGGATCAGGACGAATTATTTTTTAATTCTATCTTTTCTCCGAATGCGTTAGTTTACTGTTTCATCTGATTGCCTTTTATTCTCCTTGTACGCGGACTCGAGAGCCAAGTTTTGTTCCTCGCAAAGGCACTCAACTAGTAGTGCTGCAGTGTTAGTCTTACAATATAAGCCGTTGAGAGTGCCAGCAACCCTTTCGGAGAAACACCTTGTCGCTTGATGGATTAAACCTTTGCGACTACTCGCAGTGCACAACGAGTAAACAAGCTTCTACATGAGCAAACATTAAGATAAGTTGCAAGTGTTTTTTTTGTTTTTTTTGAAGAATTCATTGAAATTATAAATCACGACTACTTCCTTTCTAAAAATTCAGTTCAAGATCAAGATAGCGTTGTTGGAACTCTGTTGCAAGCGCCTCTGGTGATTTCCTTACGCTGAGCAAACATCGCAAAACAAGCAATTATCAGAACATGCCTAATAGAGTTGCAGATGTGGATCCGCGAGTTTGGTTATTCCGCAGCAAACTTTTGAACGCATAAGAACCAAAATTAGTTCCTTATTTCAATTGTCATTCCTGTGAATATGTCAAAGAAATACCATAACACTTAATATAGAGATTCACACGCTTGACTATCTACTTTCTCAACTTTTAGCTTGCAGCTGGGAACTTTTGACTTGCACTTGGAAATTTATTGTCGATAACAGAAACTTCGTTATCTTCAAGAACAGTTGGCCTGTTCCACCATGAAGTGCTCGATGCAGTTACTTTATTGCTCTGTTTATTCTCCACCACATGCAATAAACATCACCATAATATGTACATATTTTTTATTATTGCTTGTTTATTCTCACCAAACAATTTCTATTACGACTAAATTAGAAAAATGAAAGCACTGAACCTGCCCCACGAAATTAATTTGAAATGTTATGCTAGGAAAAACATCACAATCAATATTTCCCGATACAAATTGTTTTTCTCGGTATTGTAAGCTCCACCAGCAGGAAATTGGCTAGAAAAAGAGCAATCGCACGAAAATAGCAAACATATGCGGAGGGAAAGTTTGTTTGAAAGTGACGCAAGGGGTTTTAGATCGACTGGGCTTCCTGCTGTCTCTGTTGTTTGTAAGACACCCCGCTGAGCTTTTGTTATCATTGGTATCATGAAAAATCGTTTGCAAAGAAAATTGCACGCTCTTAATTTAATAAGAAGTCTACAACAAGTAAACCAAGTCTGAACCAACCTTGTTTCGTCCAAAATTAATCTTAATTTCAAACTCATTTGAAAAATAAAACTTTAGATTTAAACTGAATTGCTAAGTAATCGAGGACACATCCATTCCCTCGGACTATTCCGTTCGTGCGCGGAATTGAAGCGTGTCTGGCTTCAGGGTGCCATTCACCGAATGACGGAAGTTTAACAGCTAACACGTTACATCTGGAACTGACCGCGGTCCAAAATGATCAGATTGATTTCCAAACACGGCACCCATTTTGCGGCGCGGGCTTGAGGGCGTAGGATCAAATATATTCAAAGAAAGCATAGCCTTTAAACAATCGAAAAAATCAGCGTGATAAATTTCACTAGAATGCATTTGTATGTATATATTTTCTTTTAATCGAGTTTTATATTAATTACTATAATTATCCCTTTCATGCACCTCCCTTCTCTGATAATCATGTCTACGTTCTACTATACTTTGAAACAACAACGATCGTTTACAAAATTGCCAGTTAATTAGATAGGGTTGCTGAGTGTGGATAGAATAGGAAAATAATTCAAGTAGTTCCTATAGAATAGTGCTAAAATATATTTATGCAATTAAATCGTTCCTCGATCGTGAACAGCAAGAAAGAACAAAAAATCAACATTTAAATTAATACTTCTCTTGGTATGAAATTATGGCATTGCTATTTGCCAAAATTATGCAATGATTCAGCGTTGTACCATTAGATCTTTGCATTGCCAATAAATACAATCAATATTTTACAAGGGGAAAATTTATAAAATGATTTTTTTCGGCGAGCAATAATTTCTCTCTGTACTTTAAGATAAAATGTAACCGATTTCCTGGTTTGTATCAGTAGCATCTGTCGCTGCAGTCTGCGTCAGTACGTATTTCGTGCATATGCGGGGAATGGCCGACGCATCTAATTTTGCGGTCTGATCAACAAAATATAGGAAGCGAGAAAATGAATGATGCTGGTGAAAACGCTAACTCCGCGTGTATTCAACAAGCATCACTCTTGACAGGTGCAAACAATACACTCGCTTTTGCTTACTATAACAAGCATTTAAAAACGAAGCAAATTTCCTGCATACAAAATGCTCTCTAGTTCAAACATTTTTCCTCCTCAAAATAGGCTAGAATCGCTCATTTTCGAGCCGAATTTTAGAAGCAAAATTCTGCATTTTGAAACGTCCAATTAATATTTTCCTCGCGTGTTTCAATACTGGCCGGCGCCGGTTGCGTAGCGACGCCAATTATCGTCACCGCGCCTTCTACGCACCGCCAGTTAGAGCGTTTTTAGCGCTCACTCATTTTCGCGGCTGGAATTTATTCGCTTTTTCTCTCTCCTGAAATATCCCCAACGGTGAAAATGAAAAAGCAGAGTATCATGGCTTGACACCACGCTTCCAGAATGCTCTTTTCATGTGTACTATTTTTTTATCATTTGATAGCTCTAGACAAAAATTATAAACACAAATTTTGATCGATCGTTACGTCTAGACAATCTGTGCAGTTAACTGCGGGGTTGATATGGTTTTTAATACTTCTGGTGAGTGCTGTACGGTCTAGAACGAGAGTTTGCGAGGTATTTTTGTAGTGCAGCATATCATATGCAATATAGTCATTGCTATCAGTTGCTGTTAGTTGAGTTTAAAATACAAATTTGAAAACACGCAGACGGCACCACATCAAACCAAAAATAAAATGACACAACTCCAAAGAGCGAATACTCCTAGAATATCAAGAGCAAGAAGTACAAAAACATCTGGAAAACTCACTTCATTTAATGTTTGAGTCTGGGTGCGTAAATAATGTGTCGCAAACTACATGACCTCTTTGCATGGAACAATTGAAGCCAAAGTAAGCAAACATAATTGGCTTTTAGAACTTTCGTAACAGGAGAAACATTTCTCAGGTTCACATTTTCCCTGTCATCGTAGTGCGCGGCTTGAAATTATTTCAGGTTGGTGGCGTAAAAACGGCTGTATAAGTGAGCACACGACACACACTCCATTGTCTCGAAGATGGCTTTTCCCAGCCACACGGGAAGACGAGTGGTGCTTAATTTGCTAAGAGCCGGCGGCCAACTTTTTACATGACTTCATACCAGCATCCCAAACATGTAAAATCTCTTTAAGAAAACAAAAAGCCACTCTCTATAGATGCGCACTTATCTGGATGTTTCTCCGCGAAACATGTAATTTTAGTATGGGGTGCTTCGTCAAGTGTATAAAAATTTTTAAGAATAAAGCTTTTACCTCTAATTTTTTGCACTAGAATTCCTAGCGTAAATAAAAATAATTTTATATAAGCCAATGGCTGATTTGCACCTTTCCAGCATGTGTGAATTAATTTCACGGGATGAATGTCTAGCGATTCAATAAAAAAGTTACTGAGCTGAGGTCCTTTTCTGGGCTGGGCTTCCTCCAATGAGGCTCGTGAGCCCATGTTATTCAGATATGTAATTTCGCGAGTTGTTCGCCAATCTCGAAAGAGGTTAACCGATAAAAAGTTGACTTGCTGATCCAACGAAAAACTTCGTGTTCCCTCTTTTTTTTTCTTCAAAAGTAGATCAGCAATAATTCTAAAATAATAGTTCATATCTACAGCTGAAAGTTCTTATTTTGACTCAAGACTCATAATATCTCATCTCAGGTCAAGTTACTACAGTTTTGAAGCAATGTATTCAGAATCAGTGGGGCATTTAATGCAGGCAGGCTGTATGAAAGTCTAATTTGCATAAAGTTAATATTTCAGGCGGGTCACATAAAAACAACGCGCCGTGCATAGTCTCCAAATTGGATTAGTAACCACGTTGGCCGAGCCGGTGAAAATAACAGAACGGCCGTTGGGACGGCCAACGAAGCGACACAAGCCTCCGCCTCCGCCTGCTCGCTGCCAAATAACCGCCTTAACTAGGCGAAGTTGAAGTTATGCAGCCCGCTTGACATTGGGGACACGACGGTTGCATAACTCGACTGTTAAAGGGGCTACGCCTGCAGCTCTTCTTCTTTGACAGTGCGAATGAGTTGTTATGCTCGTTTTTCCTTTTTTTCTTGTTACATCTTTCAGGATATAATGTGCTCAACAAATAAGAGCAGTCAATTGTTTTCAAGGGCTGGTGAGACAATTTCCTCCACCGAAAGGATTTTGTTTTCCAGATAAAATACTGCTGAAAAGGGTTAAGGAGCCAAAACAACGATTGTCTAGTGCGAGAATGTGCAATTTAATTTATATCCTTGGCTCAAGCCATCACATCATCATCACGTTAGCCACACACATTGAGTAGCAGTTAAATTATTACCATGCTTTGAAACAGCTGCTGTTTTATTCTAAAATAATATTCATAGGTACTATTTTTAAACTTGAATAAAAAAATGCTTCCTGTGTGGATGTGGAAATATTATCATTGTTCAAGCTCAGCGCCAACCAAGCGATTCATTTACGAATTTATCAGCAAAAACCATAATTTTCACCTATTAATGGATATTGCAATAATTGTGAAATAACAATTTAACACTGTATTCGTTAAATGGTATTATTTCTTCTTATTAATTCTTTTAAAATTCCATCAGCTTATTGTCAGCCGATCAAGCCGATTTCGCTGGTAAAATAGATAACATTTATTTATTACGAAGAAGTTATCGACTTCCTTTTTAAGTGCGCGATCAAAGTAGATAAATTCCATTTACAAAAGGTCTTTCCCTCTTACTAGGAGGTGCTTGCTACAGGGGCTTCGCCGGTAATTGGATCGAGAATTAAACGCACCAACGGCGCCTGCGAAAGTGAATTACTTTGCCGCCGCACCGCTCCTACCTGGAGGCATCAGCAAACAATCACCGTAGAAGCCTCTCTGTGAGCCCAAACCCTGCAATTCTTAAATTGCACGCAAGGTCGGGTGCCATTGCAGCATAGCGAATTACGGACTGAACTAGAACGTGGGCCTGGTGTATAATGCAGTTCATGTAAGCTTAATAATGTTCCTCCTATGATAACCGCTACAACTTTTGAAACTCAGAATGCCTCCCACGTTGGGTAGAACCAGCACGAAAGCACACGCATCATCTAACAATTCCGCATGTAGAGAAGTTAACCCTCCTCTGAACAATTCCGTTTTACAGTTTTGCGATAACGCGCACCCAGAGCTGAATAGCAAGTTGAATTTTCTTCAATACATTTGCCAGCACTAAATTGCGGCAGCGCTGCTGCGAAGATTAAGTACGCGCTGCTTCGAGAAAGGTGCGGCCTCGGCAAGACGAATTCGATGCAGTAACAGAGACATCCGTCCATGTCAAACAAAAGAGGTTAGTTGGTTGACTGCTGGATGCGCAGCTGCAAAATAATTGGATGGATGAAGCCGCAAAAGACACCCGCGAGCTCGAATAGCGTAATATCTCGACGCATGGTACTCACAGGCGCAGCAGTCGAGAGCAACGCGGGCATCAGAGACACATGCGGAATTAATTGACGCGAATCGCACCATGCTGCTTAACACACACAACATCTGAATTATGTTTGCGGCTGGCGCGTGGTGACGCGTGGGCTGGAAGTTCGGAAGAGGAAAAGCAGCAAGAAGTGCGTAAGTTCACTGTGCTTTCGCTATGCCCAGCTTGACTGACACCCGACCCTTTTGAGAACATTCCCTCTTTATTTCCTCCTGTGCTGCAGAGATATGAATTCGTGCTTGGTTTATTCTCCTTTTTTATGTTTTTCATGCATGCTCTCTTTGGGACAGTTAAATATAAATATAGCTGAACTTCCTGCTCGCGTTTGTCTCTTACAAACACAATAAGTATGTTATAAAAGGTCACTCGCATCTTCAAAGCTGAATTGAATGTTTTTCTTGCATTTATTTATCAAGTTATTATTAAATATTCACAAGCAGAGATAGAAGACAGTTTTTGTAAGAGGCATTCCGTTTTTCCTCTTCGCTATTACAGTTGATTTTTGTCAGCAGCCCTAGAGCCAAACTCGAAACGCCGATTTGTGAGCACATTTGATAAACCTTTCCCACGTATTCTCGTTTCTCGTATGTGTATTCTCGAAGGAAATAGGCCACACAGTTCTCATTATTTACCATCTTATTAAATTGCCCTTCCCGCAAGCAGCAACGTCTTTGCCTCTAAATGAAAATGCGGAAACCCCAAGTTTGCTTCAAGAAGATTCGATTTTCTGCTCAAGCTACAAAAAAACTTGGCGGAAAATTAACTTTCTAAAGAATTGATCTTCCTGCTATAATTTGCGTTCACGCGCAATAGTTACAGTAAATTATAATATCGCATTTCTAGATGATCAGTTCCAACATTTTAATATTTTCATTGCACGCCCCAATTATTTTTCCCCTTCACTGGCGCTTTTCACACTGAGTGGATATACCTGAAACTTAATGACACATCAAATATGATTCAACACAAAAGCTGAGTGGAGAGCTTTTTAACTGATTTTTCCGCTCAGGTAAACCTGTTGGAAAGTTTGTGATATTGAATGTATGAGAGTTTGCCATTTTGCAAAATGCTCTCCATGAAACAGAAAGCCACACGATGGTACAACGTGCCCATCAATATTAAAATCGCGAACAATGAAGACAAAGCGGTTTTTCGTTGAGAGTAGGCAGCGAGGCGGTGATATTTTTTGCAACAATTTTCCTTGTCCGGATCGATATTACGGCTGTTGCGACAGAAATGTGGAATTTGATGTGGTTTAAACAACCCTTATTTTTTAAGTTTCTCGGAACACTTCGCGTTAGCAGGCAATTAAATGAAAAATGCAACAATTAAAGTGTTATTTTCTTCAGAGATGATTTGAAAAGTGAAAGTCGTTTATAAAACCTAAATTATGTTGATTTGAATAAACTTACTCAACAAAAGCAGAGTGTCATAACCGCATGCAAAGCTTCATTTGCTGCCGAGCAGGATGGAATTTGCGCCTTTTCATTCGCACCTAATAAACAACCCGTCCCTCGAGGGAGATTTATTTTTAGACCCTTTCCTTCTGTAATGTGTGCGTGACGGACAAAAATTGGGACATGGTAGCGAAACGTGGATGGTGACAGCAAGTTTGGCAGCACAGACTTGAATAAATGAAAAGATGATGTATTTCTAAGCCGCTTTCATACATCCAGTGAAAAATTGAGCGCGTCCCTTCCTTCCGAGACGACTGCTGTTGATGCTGAGGAAGAGCGTTGCTCACACTCACTTAGTAATTCCGTCGAAACTCTGGTTAAACATTATATGGCGTTTTTAAAATTTATTTTCAATTCTTTTGAAAAATCAAGCCATTTTTTGTAGTTCTTTTTTTAAAAATTGCTACTCTTTCAGACTGCCAACCTATATGAAACGGGCGTTTGGTGGTTTTTATTTACTTGATTACAACGAGAGAGCGCTTTTTTATTTGTGGCTTGATTAGCAGTGAAGCGAATTTTTCATTCCCAACCATTTTATTGTCGCAAATGCTATACAGGGTATAGAGCACAACACAAGCTCGTGCTTCTCTTTATTACTACTGCTAAAGGGGATTTGACAGAGACTAAATTGCTTCCTTCGTTATTTCGTTCTTATATTTCTCTCAGTAAGCTTATTTTTTAAAGGAGAAAAGTTCTTCTTTATGGAAAAGTTGGTTTTCAAAACTTTAAGATTGTAATTGTGATTGATAAGGGCACATTGAATTACCCAAGTTGCTAAAGTTGCCAGCATCGTAGTTAGCCGCTGTGAAGCCGGTTTATTCTAACTGAAAAGCGCAGAAGTTTTTGTTGCAAATGCAACAAAAACTCTTACCTGAAAGGACGGGTTGGAGCATGAACCTTTTCAAAAAGCTGTTTTCCCAAAAGCTGCCAAAGGTTTGATAAACTGGAGGTATCAAAAATAAATTTATGATATAATATTAATTATTTAAAACGACCATTATTTCATCCCACCGTAGATGGTGGAATTTTATGGGCATATATACAGATTATTGTGAAAAGCAAACTTGTTGTTTGCTATATAGATTTTTAAGGAAAACGATCATTTCCATGAAAAACAAGCACAAGCAACGCAATTTTTAATTCAAGTTGAGCAACCATCTGACGAGCGAGTCACAACATGATATTCCGTCCGTATTTTTTACATTCTTAGAAGCGCAATATCCGGTGAGAGTGTAGTTTACCTAGCCGCCAGCTACAATTATTTTCCTGCTCATTTAATTAAAAAAGCAATTTATATGCTGCAGCTCGGGGATAAATCAGCATGCGTCTGTTGCTGCGGCGCGGCCATCGGCGGCGCAACACATCGTCGTCATCTGGCGGCAGCCCCACGTCCACGAACGCCGCTCACCCACCCGGCGACTCTTCCTGGGAAAACACCCACAGCTGCCCCGGTAGCCTAAAGTGCCACCGCCGCGAACTGTCTCAGCAGAGGCGCGGTAGGTCATACGCCTGCGGTCTCAAGAGACACAGCAGCGACCCTGGCTCGCTCAAGTCACGCAGCCCCAGCCCGGCGGCCGTCGAAGCGTCCCGACGCTTCCACGCCGGCTCGCCAACGAACAGTGTTGTCATCGAAGTACACCACGATGAGTCAAGGTCTCCCTCGAATCAATCAATTCCTTTCAATAACATGGTGGAATACAAGGGTAGTGAATTTTAGACGGGGTGGTTTATTAAAAAAATATAATAGACAAATTTTTTTAAAGGTTTCAGGTGCGTAATGCAGATGGTACATTTTACCCCAAAAATATTTAGGCTTAATTTTTTTATCTTTATATATTAACAATCATAACATCGTTCTTACCAAAAGCACTCATTTACAATATATTTCGTTTTTAAGATTTTTGGTTTATTACAATAATTTATTAGTTCCTCTTAGGAATCTTTAATCCTTTTTCTGAGCAGGTAATAAAAGCTCCCACAATATCATTGTTGGTTCAAAAAGGGTGTTTTAAAATCAACAAAATAATTTTAACCCAGCAATAAACTTTATTAGTTAGGACGCGGGCTATTATACAAATTATGGACCCTTATAAAATAAACCAAAGTATTAACTTTTCGGGCTTGTAAATAAAAAGGAAGTGGTGGGCTTTATCAGTTGCTAAATTAATATTTGAAAACCTCCACGTCAAAAATTAATGCTTATTACATTGTTGATAGATGCCAATATGTTACATTATTTCGTCACCAGACTGAAGTCCATAGGGTCCACGCATAATTTTCGCACAAATATCTCGAATAACACTGTTTCACCAAAAAATTATTTGTAGCTATCGCTCTTAATTTTATTAAATTTTCATTAACTATAATATATGTTGGAGCTTATATTTTACTTTCTGTAGATATACGTTCGTGTGCGAGGTTTGATCCATTAAAGGCTTTGCAATATTAAATTTCCTCAAAAGAGTAGCAGACCTTTTATGCTGTTGAGAGCGCACGTGAGTCATTTTATAATGGCGAGAGTAATGGAATTTTTCTGTCACATGAATAAAAGTGGCAAGGAACGGAAAGCAATTTTAAGTACGCTTTTGAATTATATCAGATACTTTTTTTTAAAGTATGTAAAATCTATATTGGGAATAAATGAATAACCGTTTTCATTTATTCCCAATATGAACGCAACCACGAGTGGTCGCCTATTTTTAAAACTATAAATCTTAAAGGTAGGTCAGATCTGATTAATTCTAATGAATATGATGACTTCATTGATATGCGGAGAGGCATGATGGCTCACTTTAAGAGCTTTTAATGAATTAGCAAATCTTGAGTAACCAAGGAATATACAAAGAATTAATTATTCAAAATAATACAAGAAAAAAGCTAATGCTGAAAAAAAGTAAAAGACAAATTCAGTCTTGTCTCAATATATTTAATTAAACTGTGTCAAGTTGACTTTTCCAACAAAGTTAGATCATCTACACTTTTTCATTTCTTTTTTAATCAACGAGAAATTGATAGTCACGAAATGAAATGGTTGAAACAATGGCTTTATTCATTCTTTTTTCTGGATGTGCAGAAAATTTGTTAAAATCAATAACATTGAATTCGCCTAAGCACAATAGATCAATTTTAACGTCCAATGCATGTCAAATCTTTAGCAGATTTAATAATTGCAGAGTCGATTTAGAATTACAAATCAAGTAAAATGCACTGCTAATGAGTGGGGTCGGAAAAAGCTGCTCCAGCATGAGACTGTTCTTTCAAATGTTCCACTTTTCCTGCGGCCACCCTGAATATATGGAATACAAAATTTTTAATATAAGATTTGAAATCCCCATACTCATATAGTATGTTTATTGTTTTCAACGTTTCAGGTGGTCACTGTACAAGCCGTCCGAGCACTGGGACGAAATGTTCGACCCAAGCCACGCTGCCCACTCCAATCAGGACACGATGGAGCCAACATTCAACATGAAGCAGCTTCTTGAGGCAGGCCGCCCTCGTAGCCGCCTCAGGTGTCTAGCCTTGGTGTTTGCTATTTTCTATCTTGCATACGCATTTTACGTGACGATCAGCAGAGTCAACAGATCGTGCAAGCCAATTAGCGGGATTAGGAGCACCCTCTCGCCAACCACAATTACCACCACCACTACAACGTCATCCCCGACAACACAGTATAGCACACAAACTGCTTACTGGGCTTCTGCTTCGGATAGCTCCACTGCCGCTTAGTACACATAGACAAAAATACGTGCTGGTTATTTTCAGACCGTATAAGCAGTTTTGACTCGAATTATGAAGACATATTACCCCTTTTCATATTAGTCTGGCGATGAAACATGACACAACGAATATGTATAATACCGTTTGTTAGTTGATCTCAAATCTCACTGCGAAAGAGAAGACCACCAATGCTACCAACGATTTGATTTGACGTTTTCAAGATGAAAATTGTGTATATTTTAGAATAATTAATTGAGGGACCTTTTTATGCTGTGATATTCCAATAAAAGGCGAGTTGTTCAAGAAATAGTGACTTCAATACTTTAATAGACTGAAAATACAATCAACGTCGGTACCTGTAGCGCTTGAAGTGGAACCATAATTGGAAGATATTGTTATGAAATTGGCAGCGAAAGCCTCTTTTGTAAGAGTACTCCCATTCTCGGTTTACGATCTTAAAGGCGATGTCCTCATAGGGTGGTCCAGCGTGGAAGCGAAGGATTGCAAAGTCGCGATTGTCACCACAAGGGGTCTGCAATACAGAGTTAAATTGTTAAATAAGACAGTTTAAAAATGCTGGTAGTAACTTACCAAGAAGTACTGAGGCGTAGCGTTCTTGTCAATCAAATCAGGGTAGAATATGTTGAACTTGTACCCTTGAACAATTTTAGGAGGAGGATTGTCCATATCGTAGTGAGTCTGGTTGTACTTGTTCCACTCAAAACCAGTGTGAACTCTGCAAAGAAAAAGAAATTGAAGTTTGAAAACTAATTCCTTAGAAATGATACATTTGATCCACAGAAGCAGTTTCTTACTCGGAATTTAATTAAATACAATTTTACAAAAAATGGCAAAGGTATTTTGTTTTGTATATTATGTTAGCTTTCAAGTCTAGAAAGGAAAAGGTTGAGATCTTTTAATATCAAACCCTTATGTTTTTTGTTTTGTTTATAACGAATTGCCAAAGTAAAGAAAGTTTAAATATTTCAGGAAAAATACACAGTGAGATTTGTTTTCTCATTCCTAAGTTGAATACACAGGAGCAGCTTGCAGGCCAAACAATACATGAATATTAATTATAAGACTTAACATTTAAGTTTTGGATGGTACTAATCTGAACAATTGAGATTTATGCTAGTTTTAAAGCAAATTTTGTTGTGTTGTTTCATCAGAGGCAGTTTTGTCATTGACTAACCTGTTAAAATATCTTGGTTTGCGGGGCCTGTACTTGTCAGACCAAAGATAAACTTCCTTCTCCAAAGACGACTCAACCGAAAACTGCACCTCGTCGGTATTCATGCCCATACGAGCCTCCTTCTGCATCGCTCTCTCCTCTGCCGTCGTGACGTCCTCCACTTTGGTTCCGTGCCCCAAAACCCTTTGCCTGGCAAACATTATGCGCTTCTCGTCATCCTCCTCCGTAACAACCACAATGCCTGCTTCCAAGGCGTCAGGACTGATGTAGGTCGGACTGTAACTTCCTTTTTCGTAAAGAGCGATGGCGTCGTTTAGCAAAGTGTCTGCTTCTCCAGTATCAGGGAGCTCAGTCCTAAAAGAGTAATTTTTTACTTTCTTTTTGTTCATTCAGACATTGTTTAATACATGCAGTTCTCATTTCTATTACCCGAAAATTTCATTCAATGAGTGTTTTTGTTAAATCACAGCAAAAACATAAATATATACTGCTAGAGTTGCTGGTTAAACTGTGGTCAGAAAGCTCAAAACTAACCTTGAATCTTCTTCATCATTGTCATCCTCGGAAGTGATTCTTGAAGCCCTGCTGTCCTCTTTGTGGCCTGGCTCCTCTTCCTTGACTGTAGATGGACCAGCCTGTTCAGAATCACTCTCAGGTTCCTCTTTGACACCTTGCTGCTCTTTTAAAATCATCAGCTTCTTCCTCAGATTCGCTTGGTGACGATCGTTCAGGCGAGCTCTAGCCATGTGGGCTGAAAACACCGCATTGAATCAATTCCAATTAAAACAAGGGTATGAATTTGTAATACCTTTCAGTTGGGACAGCAACGACTCCCAATATCCGATGTCAACGCCCTCAGCCTTTTTGTTGATGGTGGCCTCAATCTGCTTTTGGATTTCGGCTAACTGGGCTGCAGTTTTTCCTTTGAAGATTGATGCTACCTCATTGGCAACAGACTGGTGGATTCCTTCGCGCCGTCCGACAGCTGCAACATTTTATTAAATTGGAATGAATCGCAAAAAAATCTTATTGGATTAGGGAACTCACTCTCGTGTTCACCAGCGCCTTCCAACTTTCGCAACTTGTGGAGTTCGTCTTGTACAATGACCGTGATGTCACTCCAGTAGTCTGCGTTCTGGCCCTTTTCAAGTTCTCGGTAAACCTGTCAAATTATGAAATTCGTACATTATTTGTTTTTGAATAGAGGTAGAAATAGAGGTATTATCAGAGAGAAAAGCGGTTGTTGATACCAATTTTCTTTTTCAATTTTCTTCAAATATCGATGAATTGCTATAGAATTAATCAATACATAAAATATCAATCAATTCTCTATTAAATTTAATCAGCGGTTGCCAGATATGCGATAAAATTGTTTCGCACTGCGCAGATCCAAGATGGCGTCTGAATGAGGGAAACAAAAAGCTCTCTTTGGGATTGCCGTACGAGTGTCAAGAGATTGTTTTTACAATCCAAGACATAATTAGTACAAGTGATGCAAATTTTGTCACAATATTGACGAAAACTTGCTTCTTTTCGCGCATTCTCAAGTGACCGTTTTTACGCGCCATACTTCACCGGACGCCATAACTGCGCGTCCCACGAATATGGCCCCCGCTGAATTTAATAATTTTGGTAGTAAACTTATGAAAACGTCAAATCCAAAGATCATACTTGTGGCTTATACACTTACTTTGATGTCCTCAATAAGGTCTTCCAGGTCTTGGATGGCGAGACCATTCAAATAGGCATACGGTTCATGCATTTCCACAGCGTCTATATCCTCCTCGGAGTGGACATACTTGGCCAACAGATCAATAGGCTTTGCTCGGCCTTCCTGTATACGGATAGTAGATCTCAGACGCGCCTGCTCATGATGGAATTGGTCCTCCTGACGTTCCCATTCCTAAAAATTGTTATTTTTTAAGTAAAATGTTACAATATTTAAAATGAATTGAATAAGCGTCATACTTGGAATTGGGCAGCTTCCTTTTGTCTCTGCAGGAGCTGCATCTCGTCCTCTCGCTGTTGCCGCTCCAGCTCCCTCTCCAGCCTCCTCTTTTTTACCTTTTCAAGTTCGCGTTTATTTTCCTCCTGCTTACTGCGGTTGACGACCTCCAGCTGCTCTCGGCTCGCATCTGCAAGACCCTCCTTGTCCAGCTTTTTCTTCCACACAAATGTGGACAGTAGATTTGCATCGCCGAAGGGGTTGTCATTATTGGTGTAATGGAGATATTCATTGTCCCAGCCCATTCGTTCCTTGCGTTTCCGCTCCTTGTTCTGTTTCTTCATCAATCGCCGCAGTCTCTTTTCTTCTGGCGTTTCTGTTGCCTTCATTATCTCCTTCTGCCGCCTTCGCTCCTCCACAGTCATCTGTCTCTGGTCTTCCAGTTTTTGCATCAGTCTGTCGTTTGTATTGGGGCTTGAGGACCTGCTGGACGAACTGGAGCTTCCAGAGGAACTACTCCTCTTCCTCTTCTTCTTGGACTTTTTACTCTTGCGGGTGCGAGATCTTGACCGTGACCTGCGGCTTTTCTTTTCCTTCTTTCTGTTCCTCTTTTCGTTCTCAGTGTCTGAGGACGATGACTGACGTCTTTTTTCGCGCTCATCTTTCCGACGATCAGGAGAATGATTTCTATAAATTGCAGAAATATTTGTTTACATAAGTAGTTATAATGTGAGTATACATACGTAAAATTGAGATAGTTAAAGTATTTGAATGTTATTAAATATAATATAATACATATTTACCTATTTCTGGAGCGATCTCTACTCCGGTCATATTTTGAATCTCCTTTATCGCGATCGTGTCTTCCTTTTTTATAGACGTCCATATTTAAGGTTTGAATTAATTTGTCAGATATTATGTGTACATATGTATGTATAAAAAATTTGGATCTTCCCGGAGACACAGTCAACAATAATTTTCTTGGAGTTTTGCTTATTTCACCTGTTATGAAAATAGTACAGCCAGTAGCAGTTTTGATGATGTTTACTTATTTTCTCTGTCTCTACAGTGTTTTGAGGAGCAGGTTGTGATCAGTGATCAGTGATCAGCAAACGGCTAGGGCTAGGTGGGCTTGGGTGGGCTAGGCTGAGCTGAAAAGTGATTGTGATTGGTCAAGTTCATTCAAGCTGTTCTGTATTCAATACATCTGGTTGGCTGATTAATTGTGCGTTGCTTCAAAAATTTCGAATGATGGCGCCATCTACAATCAACAACAAGCAAAACACTTTCACTATTACTCGTGAACGTGAAATAGGGGTCACTGAACTAAAGATTGACACACTTTTATCAGAGTTAAGTTAACCCACTTCACCAAAATAACAACAACACTCAACATCAAGTCTTGCACGCATTTCGCGAGCATTTTAATTTTTGCTTTACATACTTATATATTTTCTATACCTATTGACAGCATCATTATACTACGTAGACGACTAAAATGGTAAAAGTCATTAATTTTTCAATCGGTTTTTGTTCTGTTGTTTGCTAGTTCATGTTTGTTTAACAGCTGCTTTAACTACATCTTAGAAAAAATAAATAATTAATTTTCAAAAATTTCTTCTAGAGTTGGTTCCGTAATTTAAGGCAAGTTACATCGCAAGCGCTGCCTTCAAACACAAAGAAACTTGCCACAATGATAAATTATGTGCCTAAACACGAGTCTGTGAAGCGTTCTGAATTGGCCCCATTGACGGAGTTCATCCAGTCAGCTAGAAGTCTCTTTGTGATAACCGGAGCAGGTGTCTCGACCGAGTCAGGCCTTCCAGACTACAGGTCCGAGGGCACCGGGCTAGTGGCCCGAAGACCGAATTTCAAGCCAACAAATTACCAGGATTTCATGAAGAAGGAGTCGACAAGAAAAATTTACTGGGCAAGGAGCTTTGCTGGTTGGAGCTACCAAACGCAGAGACAGCCCAACGTGACGCACTACACCCTGGCGAATTGGGAGGACAAAGGAAAAATTAGCTGCCTTGTAACTCAGAATGTGGACAGACTTCACCACAAATCAGGGAGCAAAAAGATAATTGAGCTGCACGGCACTCTGTTTGAGGTCCGGTGCATGAACTGTGAAAATATTTTGGACCGATTTAAATTTCAAGAAATGTTACGATCAGCGAATAGAAATTTATTCAACATCGACTTTGAGGCGACTGCCCTCAGACCTGATGGAGATGTGGAACTGAGCAAAGCAAGTTTAAATTATTGAGATTAAATGCTAAAATAATTTTAATTCTACTTCTATTTTAGGAAGTCTCATCGAATTTCACCGTACCTCCATGCCCGAAGTGTGGCTCTGGCATTTTAAAACCAAATGTCGTGTTCTACGGCGAGAATTTGCCCAAAGGACGGAAGGAACAAGTTAAAAGAGAAATTGAGAAGAGCGACGCAATTTTAGTCCTAGGAACAACTCTGCATACGAGATCTGGTCGCGATCACATAGAACACGCTCACAAGCAGAGAATGCCGATTGCTTTAGTCAACATTGGTCCTTCGTTTGGCGACAATTTAGCGCAGTTTAAAATTAATGCCAGATGCGGTGAAGTGATGACGTTTCTATCTCATGAACTGAATAATAATTTGTGAATTATTGATACACATTAAAATTTTCAAATGTTATTACAGATTTATTCGACTTTTTATGTATATAAAAATGGCGAACGGAATCATGAAATAATTTCAATTTATTCGGTAGTGTCAGTCAGAGGAAAATTCACTATTTTTGTAGATGAATGGAATTAAACTAATATTGTGTACGCATCTATTGTAGTTAAAAATAAAGAATTTGTTGATGGATCATAGAAATTTTCGCGAATGAAAGGACGAAGTATCTCTGCGATCCTTGACACAATGGAAGATTTTATAAAAAGTAATCGGCTTGAGGTTTCTTTGATGGAATGCCTCGACTCTCCTGTGGTGCAGCTTCAAAGATGGTGAAATTTTTCTGAAGGTTCTCATTCAGTTCCAGGATTGCAGCAACGTTTCCACATCTAGAATCAATCCCATTTTTATAAGAAAACAAAACAATGGATAGAAGCAAACATTACCTGTAGCAATAGTTAGGCGCAGACCAAACTGTGAGCACCGTCTCATTGAAATGCCACTTGTATCCTTCCATAACAAGTTGGTGGGCTCGGCAGATCATCTGGATGTCATTAGTGGCATTGAACTGAGCCACCACGTCGGATCCAAAGAGGTATCCTGCCCCTCTTGGGCTGATGCCCCAGCCTTGAGTATCTTCAGGGTCAGACCACAGCAGGTCGCACATGGGTCCATCGTGAGGAACTTCCTGCTTCCGGTCGATGGTTCGGATCTGATCAAGGGATTGTATCGATGGAGAGAGCCCACCGTGGACACAGAAGATCTGGCAAAGAAACAACTCAAGTTAATAACAAACTTCTTTGTCAAAAATTAACACACACCTTTCCATCAATGATGGCGGAGAGGCTCAGGTAGTCAAAGATCTCAGTGCAATAACGCCAGACTGTGATGCTTCCATATTTTCTCAAACACTCATCATAGAAGCCATAGACTTGGGTGATTTGCCTTGACTCGTGGTTTCCACGTATCAATGTGATTCGGTCGGGATATCTTACCTGCATGAAAATTTAAATTTTAGCAAGAAAAATTATATTTTTTTATGTAACCTTTAGTGCTAGAAGAAGGAGGAAGGTTTCAACGCTATAGAAGCCTCGATCGACGAAATCTCCCATAAACAAATAATTTGTGAGAGGCACATCGCCCCCAACCTTAAACAGCTCCTTCAGATCATAGAACTGTCCATGGATGTCACCGCAGACCTGTCAAGAAGTGTGATAGAGGCCCAATAATTCGAAAATTGATTTTATTACGGTAACTGGTGCATCCACACGCTGAACATTGCTCTCCTCAACCAAAATTTCGCGGGCTTTGGAGCAAAGAGCCTTGACTTCGTTTTCGGTGATGATTTCACATTTCTTCAACTGCTCAATTTGACGGTCCAGATCACTTGTGTCTCCCATTTTCTGCGGGGAACAATTATGTTATCAGCAAATTGAATAATAAAGGAAGCCAGAAGAATGCATTTCAGGTGCTAATAGAGAAGAATGTTCAATGAATGCATTGGAAAGTGACAACAGGAACATTTAGATATAAAGTAAGGAAGTAATGTTATTATGCGCATAAAGTGCGAGAATTCTGTAAGGATCTTTTAACAAACCTGATCTTGGCTGTTTCACGCGAGTTTCTATCAAGAAACAAGCGAGAACACTCGACGGTAAAGAGCGAAAAACGGGTAAATTAAACGACGGGGAAGTAAACAAGACTCAATACTGTTGTGAGACAAATGGATGCGGCAGGGGTGCCACAAATTTTAGCGGCTTTGTGAATCATTCATTTTTTTGTGAAATTTGTTTTTTATGCTATAAGATCTTCAATGGAGAATAATAGGATAAATTACAAATAATATTATCCAAATTTTTTGAGGTATGATAGTATTATGTCTAATAATGGGATCAATATTGTTGAATTAATTGAAAGGATGTTATGGTTGGCAGCAATGTTTATTACTAATCAGAGAAGAGAACCAAGCGAGTCCTACGTCTTGCAAGCACACGCTATTATTTTTACCGGCAAATACAAAATAAAAGCGTCTACCGTCGTTCCGGATAATAAAATTTCGTCAACCCTACCGAAAGATAAAATATGTTATTGAAAAAGCAGAATGCGACCAAAACACAAAACACCCACACTGAGCTAGGGGTAAAATGACGCAACGCAACATAGCGAGGAGGCGGGGGTTACAGTTTACCCCTCGCGCCGCCGCCGTGCCGCCTATAAAGTAGTCTTCTTGCTTGCGTCCCGTCTACAGTGCCGTGTTTAGAAAGAGTTCTAGCCTTCATATAAATTCCTTGGTTTGGGCAGTTTCGTTTCACAATCGTTTATGGTGCTGAGTCGTCTGTGACCGGTTGAGAGTGTCAGTGCGTGAATATCAAGAACCATGGGAAATATCTATACTGTCGGACCAAACGAGGCTCTCATCGTATCAGGTGAGTCCGTGTGACATTGCAGCAAAACACCCTTGCGGACTCAGCCTGTCCGCACCGACGGGGTGCCTTTCGGCTGCCGACGGGGGCGTGGTGCCCTCGGCGAACCACGGAGAGCAGCAAGGGCTGGGTCTTCGACGCTGGCCAGCCCTGTCGGCACGGTCGCTCGCATTTTTGTTTGTTGTTTTTGGCCAGAGTCCTTATAATCAATACGAAAGAATTGCATTAAAGGGTTGACCTGGGTTTTAATTGATAACACCGAAGGGAGGAAGTGCATAGGTGGCTCTTTGTAACTAAAAGGAATTCAAAATTAATAATTTAAACTCAAACGAAATTTAAAAATAAATTTTCATCTCATTAAATTTATTATTATTATTTTGCTTGAAAGGGGGTTGCAAGGTGCACCATTATCTGAAGCACACCCTTTTGCAAGCTTTGCGGTGGTGCCTTTGAATATATTTAACACTGAATAATCCCGAAACCTTATTATTCGTCTCTCGTTATTTTGACTGTCCCTCGCAAGACGGCGACCGCATCGTCTTAAGAAGAAGACACTCGTGAGGCTTCATTTGTCGCACACTCAAACAAAATTACGCGTTCGCCCCGTTTGGTCATCATTCGGACGATGATTCCAAACAATTTTTCGCCGCTTGCATTTTACAGCTAGCCTAAGTGGTTGCCACTTGTTTTCCATTATCATCATGCGCCACGACAATGGACCCCTGTTGTTCTCCAAAAGCGCACACTGCAAATAGATTTCCAGCCAGCCTGGGGCCAGGAGGAAAAACTGCACTGAATATTTCATTCGTTGCCGGAGGCGCCGGGCTGAATTTCAATGCGAGTTTGTTATTGATTCAAGTTGAAATTATTATGACATTATTATTTGGCATTACTGCGTCAATATTTTTGCTTGCTGGAAAAGAGGAAAATCGAAGGTAAAAATATTTTATTTGCTTTTTACACTTTGTTTTGAGCCACTCCTACAGCTCGAATAGCAGCTTTTCTCGCTTGCTGGCGCGCGCGTATGTTTCTTTGCTTGCGTCAAAAGTGACTGCTGCAGAGGAAAGAGGCAAGCAAGCAAATGAATTAAATTTTTATCAGTATATAGCAGCACACCCAAGACCAAAAATACTCAGGAATATTTCGCTCGGGCGGCGCGACTCTTTAAATCTCTCATTGCTAATTGCGTTTCAATTCCACGGCCACGCACGGATTTTAAGTTTTTCTTCTTTGGTCTCTAAGGGCTGCATCGTGAAATGCTGTTTGCTGGTGCTAAAAGCAAAGAAATGCCGTGAAATATAGCCTTTGAAGCATTGAAATGTTGTTAAATGCCTTAATGTTTCAAAGAAAAAAAGGGGCGTGCAAATATTTCGCACAGTGTTGATCAAGAGATGCCGAGATGCCGCTGTTAGTCGTGACCTTGAAACAATGTGTTGGGTGTTAAACTGCCATTGGTACATGGAAAATAGAAGAATATCATTTATCACTATGAAATTGCCATTAGAATTCAACAGAATCATCTTGAGGTTCTGATCTTTTTGGCAATATTGATTCCCAGAGTTCTTAAAGCTAAAACTACAAACGGAAGTATTTATTTATTTTAAGGTGAATTTTGAATGCGATATTATCCACAGCATTTTCCGGCCATAAAAACTGATATAGCAATTATTTAATCCGACCTATGTAATGTACATGAATAAAGAAACAGATATAGATATAAAATACTTTGAAACGGTTATACAATTTTTTAAATTCGGAGTTGTATGTGTATGAACCAATGGTGCTTAATTAAGTGACTCAAAATGCTCAAATATAGCTCAACGGGTTGGGAGGCGCACAGGCGCCGACTCACCACTTACTGGTTTAGTCTTTCCAGGGACAAATGTCTGGCTTTTTAATCAAAGAACTCGGTTCGAGGAAGCGAAAAAATGGCTACATTGGGCTCAAGCTCCTCTGCGGCCACTCGGGCCCCATGTTATTCGTTCGGCGGTGTTATTGGGACCCACTGAGCTCATAGCCCACGGGAAGTGCTGTGCAGAGGTTAAAAAAACCGAAACAAATATCATTGCCTTATTTCAACGAAAGAAACAGTGCTGCAAGTTTATCTCTCGTAATTATCTGGCCCGAAGGACCAGCTGCTGTTCTCTACGCGTCCTTTTCTTGAGTAATAAAAACCGCAAGACGGTCTTCAAAATTTTCCTTTGATCTGAAAATAACGTCGTCTACATAACACATTTTATACTTAAAACACCAACAAAAAGTAAAAATTAAAAACATAGGAGGCAATTTTTCACAATGAACATAATAGACAATATAATATCGCTTATCAGAACAACCCAAAACATGTGTATGATTTGGAAACAAAATATTTTGTGATCCACCTGAAGCCTCGAGGCCTGCTGAAATGTTAATGCGATAAATATTAAAAAAATGTAAATCCAGTCTGATTTATCTTCTTGAAAAGAGGAGCCACACAATCTCCTTCTATTTTTATGCAAACATCATGCGTTGACTTAGTCTACTGTTTAAACTCTCCATTCGCGTCGTTTATCGTCGAAGCCTCGCATGTGCGTGATCTATCAGCTTGATTCATCTTTTATTAGGACGCGGGCGCGTCCCCTCGACATCATCAGTGGTCTTTATTCAAGCAACGCGCGCTCTGCATTCAGCCCAGAGCGGGCGGCCAACATCCCCTTAGTGGTAATCCGTTCTGAGCCATTGGCCAGGTGATATAATAAAAATCGACTCTTTTTCGGCGCCGCCCGCCTGGCCCGCCTGCGCCAAATTTAGGTCTCGCCAGCTCGCCGCTCGCTTCGTGTCAAGTGCAGCGTTTTTATGATGAATTGCCCTCACGTGGCGGCGCACGGCAAATTAAAAAGGGTCGTTTTGTCAGGGGGAGTGTGTGCTGTGTATGTTTTACGTGCAAAAGGACAAAGTTTAGCCCCCCGGTATGGAAATGGCAACGCAGCTTGTTGCTTCAGCTAAACGGGGAAAACGTGCGGTCTGCTCTCTGTGGTAGTTTATCAGAGTAATTATATAGTAGCATATAACGTAGAAAAACTAGGAAAATGGAAGTATAAATGATATGAAACCAGTTAAGAAAAATGAACTTTAATAACAATCGAGAGCTGTTGTATATTTTCCTTCTTAATTGGGAATATTGGAAAATGAGATGCATTTTTTATTTGGGCCTGATTCTCGTTTAGAAACAGATTTTGATATTAATAATAATTTTTGATTCTTTTCTCCTTTTCTGTACTTGAACATTTTTCTTCCTATAAAGAGATCCCATACTTAGATTCTGTTAAAAGTTAACAGTTTCTTACAACAGCCTCGAGACTGAACAAAAGTTCGAGCAATAATTAATGTGATATGTTAACATGTAAATGCATGCGATGTTTATCATTTTGGTATATTCTCGCCCTTGCAGGTGAAAACATTTTTTGTTACATCATTAACCATAAGTCGAGGCATTATATTAGCTGCATTTATCATTCCACTATTTCTCGCGCAAACGGGTTAAATCGGAATAATTTAATATCACTTCTTGTAGTCACTTTTGATCATGTCCCCCGCCTTTTCGGCGATCATGGTGCAAACCGAATTGGTGTGCGCCGCAGGAATGCGCGGGATGATCGACGCGTCGACCACCCTGAGTCCGTTAATCCCATGCACCCTGAGCTGAGGATCGACGACCGCCTCTGGATCGCTGGCGGGGCCCATTTTGGCGGTGCCGCACTGATGATACACGTTCTGCGTCAAGTGCCGCACAGCACACCGCCAGTAATCGTCGGTGCCGAATATTAGATGCGCGCATCCCGGCACGGGGATGTCGTGCACGGTGCTGTTGTACTTTTGGAAAGCAGCTGACTTACTCATTTCAATGACGAACTTGATACCCTCGACGATTATGTCAAGGTCGTGAGGGTCGTCGAAGTAGTTGCCGGACATGATGGGCCAGGCGAACGGATTTTTGCTTTTCAGCTTGACCCAGCCTCTGCTGCTGGGCCGCAGCTGCATCGGCCACACGCTCCACGCGTCCACATCATCGATCGGCTTGAACACGGCGTTGTACACGGCGTCGGACACGCCCATGCTCTTGCGCACCACCCGGCCCTTGTCCGCGTTCAGGCCGCTCGAGATGAACATGAGTTCGATGTCCGGGTAGTCGGTGGCGGTTCTCGAGATCGGCGTCCGAATGTAGCCAATGCCCTCGACGCCTCCGGAGATGGTGATAGGGCCCCGGCCTTCGTCGAGCCACTTAGCAAACGGCCCTACCTGCGTCAGCCGCTCCTCCTTCAAACCGACCGTTTCGTTGATGCGGAAGAGGATCGAGGTCGTAGTCACGTGGTCCTGCAGATTCTGACCGACGCCAGGCAGCTCTGCCACCACAGGAATGTTGAGCGATTCCAGGTGCTCGCGGGGTCCGATGCCAGACAGCATCAGCAGCTTCGGCGTGTCGATCACGCCAGCGCTCAGGATCACTTCCTTACGCGCACGAACGAAATGCCAGCGGTTATTGCGTACAAATTCGATGCCCATGGCGCGCTTTGTTACCGCATCAATTATCACCCTCGTCACCTGCGCTTCTTTCGCGACGTGAAGGTTGGGCCGGTGGCGAATGGGCCGGATAAACGCTTTGCTGGCGCTGCACCGACGGCCCTCGCGTTGGTTCACCTGCAAATATGAGAATCCCATCAGCTCGCCAGAGTTGTAGTCGATCTGTTTGTGTCCCATTTCTTCTGAGCTCTTGATGAAAGCGTCAACCAGTGGCGTCCTAAAGCGTTGAAATTGAAATTTTAAATATTATAAATAATGATCGTGTGATTTATTATACTTTTTCATATTATAAATTTTACTAATTTCAATCAATTAAATCGGCATTTTAAATCGTACACGTGCTTTTAATTTTTACATTTTGGTGTTAAAAATACTGAAATAAAAAATAGTGCCTTTTAAACGTCGCTTGATATATAAAACAAATTCAGTAAAGAGATAAATTTTTTTATTTTAATTAAAACGCAAAATAACTAAACAATGGTTAAGTTTACCAATCGATAATAAAACGATTTTTTTCTCCAACTTTGTTTCGTAATATATTTCTGTTAAACAATCATGCATTTTTAAATTAATTTGAGTGATGATTTCTGCTATATATTCCATAAACAAATTAAATTAATTCAATTTGAAACCACAGAGAAGTTGAAAATTTGAATTACTGGAATATCTTATACGGTTACAAATCGTGCAGTTCTTACCTGTATCTGATTATTTCAACGTCCAGGTATCCTCCGGTCGAGTGATGCGGGGAGCCCGTCAAATCCCCTCTGGCGTTCTCCGACTTCAGGAAGTACTTGTATACATCCTTCCAGCCCCAGCCAGGGTTGCCCATTTCCTCCCAGCCGTCGTAGTCCCTGGGATGGCCCCTCGTGTAAATCATGTAGTTGATGATGCTGCTACCTCCCATGCCCTTGCCCCTGGGCCACACGCAGCGCTGGTCATTCAACCCCAAGCACGCCCCTTTTTGGGGCTGCGTCCGGTAACCCCAGTTGTAGTCGGTCAGCTGGAAGTGGGCGGCGAAAACGGGCATGTCGGACAGCATGATTTCGTCTTTTCCCGCCTCGAGTAGCAAAGTCTTGAATTCCGGCATCTCTGTTAGTCGGTTGGCGACAACGCTGCCTGCGGAGCCGGCGCCGACGACGATGAAGTCATACTCGGCGCTCAACAAGCTGGTCGGCATGTCAAAAACCAGTCCTTCAGGGCCGCTCATAATTTGCCGGTACTGGGCCAGAGCGAAGGATAGAGTGCGAAAATCAAACGCGGCGCCTCCCCGGATCGAGCAAACGGTCAGGAGGAAGATGAATTGAAATATCAGACACCTGAGATACCCCATCTGAAAATGGCATGAAAAATTACATAATTGTTTCTGTAAATTCCTAAATGAATAGTGGATGCCCTTGGGAAAAGAGTTACGTGCCACCAATTAGTGCCGAAGCAGCCAATTAAATTGTTCGTTTAGGCTAGGAAATAAAGAGAGGAGAAAAAAGATAAACGTCGACGCGGTATGTGAATCTGTATAATAATACGCACCTTCCTCTCTTGGTAGAGGGTCCTGCCTACTCGAAAGCCAACTCGGTACTGAATCATTTTGGCTCCATCGTGTTATCGCTCGCCTCCAAAAACATTTGCCCTCCACCCCTCCCTACCTAGTACCTCTGCCTTTATTTTAAGTCACATCCAACGCAATCCGACATGCGCTACCTAATTCAATTCACATATATCAGTGCTTATTTGATTCAAGGTGATTCACATTTTATTGCAATCGGCTTGAATTATTTTTTTGTATTTCCACCTAATTTCACTCAAGGTAATTTTGAACGAATAATGCGTATGCGATGGTGTAAAAACTGTAAAAATTACTTAATAGTACACAACAAACTTTTTTGTCTTGCCACAAACAATAAATTAGCTTTCCTTTTTTGTGCATTGCAAATTTAATAATTGATTTTGGGCAAATGTCCGATAGCAAATTTCTTAGTCTGAAGCTTTAAGTCACGTAAGCACGTGTGTTGATCAAACCGGTTATCCCATTTTTTCAAGAGCATCTGTAAGCATTGACACAAGTGGATTACTGAATCGGATTTAACGGATTAAATTGGGCGTGTTTATTTTGAAGAAGGATTTATTGCTTAGCTATTGACATTGCAAAAGATCACGGCCGTGGCTATAGAAAAGATAATATCTCAAGCAATTTATCCTTAGGAATGAATATTCGCTGAATACAATTGCTGCGCTTATCTCTCTTGGGCGTTGTTATTCATGCATGCTAATTTTGCTCATTCGGCCTTACTGCGAAAAGAACTTAAAACTTAGACTCCACATACCTGAGCTTGGTTTAACAAATAAAAAACTTTTTGTAAGTCTTTCATATAAATTTTTTATTTACATTTTTAGATGTTGTCTTTTACTGGTCATATGGTAATAGTGGACATTACTTAAACACGAAGCCACTTCCAACTATGGTGTCAGTCTTAAACAACGACTGTTCAATTTAGCATAAGTTTTTAACGGATTAGTTCCAGATGAGATATTATGTTAATCCTTTAACATAATCAAAAAATACCACCAAGCCAAACCCTCTTAACCGAGTCGCCAACGGCGTGTTTTAATCGGATGACATTTTTTACTTACTAAAAAGTCGCTTGACAGCAAACAGAAGCAGAAGAACTGAGCAAGGTGAGATATATATTTTTAGAATCAACTGCAAGCACAAATTTACTTTCGTTTCTCACCTTTAAAACAAAATTGAATTTGCATCGATGAATTAGATTTTTTTTAAAATCATTTTCCGTAGAAGCTTTTGATCATATCCGCCGCTTTTTCTCCGATCATGAAACAAACTGCATTTGTGTGAGCGGCTGGGATTCTCGGTATAATAGACGCATCTACCACTCTTAAACCTTTTAATCCGTGAACCTTCAACTCATGGTCAACCACTGCGCTGAGGTCGTGGACCGGTCCCATTTTTGCGGTTCCGCATTGGTGGTGTAGGGTCGTTGTCATTTGACGCACGGCGCATCTCCAATAATCGTCGGTGCCGAACCTGAGAAAAGCGCACCCTGGTAACGGGATGCCATGAAGGGTACTATTAAACCTTTGAAATGCCATTTTCTTGCTCAATTCGATCGAGAATTTAATTCCCTCGACGATAGCCTCCAGGTCGTTTGGGTCGTCGAAATAGTTTCCAAACATGAGGGGCCATGCAAATGGATTTTTACTTTTAAGTCGCACCCACCCCCGGCTGTTAGGCTTCAGAATCATGGGCCACACTGTCCAAGCGTCTCTACTGTTGATAGGCTTGAAAACATGATTATAAATTTCGTCAGTTACACCAATGCCCTTCCGCACAACTTGGCCGTCGTCTGAATTCAAAGAGCCAGATGCAAAAATCAACTCCATATCAGGGTAGTCGCTCGGCGTTGTCGCCACTCTAGTCCGCAGGTAGCCGAGACCCTCGACTCCGCCTGGCAAGGTTAAAGGTCCTATTCCGTCGTTGATGTAGCGCAGAATCGGGCCGATGGCGGCCACTCTGTTTTGTACCACTCCAACTGTATCGTTGACAAGGAATGTGAGCCCGCTCATCGACACGTGCTCCTGAAGATTGGCTCCTACCCCCGGCAAATCGAGCAGTACCTTTATGTCCAACGCCTGGAGGTGCTCCCTGGGACCGACGCCCGACAGCATCAGCAGTTTGGGCGAGTCGATAGCGCCGGCCGATAAAATCACCTCCTTCCTCGCGCGCACGTAGTAGCGCTGGCCGTTGCGGGCGAACTCGACTCCCCAAGCCGTCTTGCTCTTCGGGCTGATAAGGATTTTCGTGACGACCGCCTCCTTGGCCACGTGCAAGTTGGCCCTTTTCCGAATGGGGCGCAGAAAGGCTTTGCTCGCACTGCACCTCGCACCCCTGCGCTGCGTAACTTGGAGTCGCGAAAAGCCGATTAGTTCACCCGAGTTGTAGTCGATTTCCTTGAAGCCCGACTGCTTGCCACTCTCAATAAATGCGTCAATTAGTGGAGTTCTGAAACAACCCAACATTGCAATATATTTGATCCCAATAATAATTTGTTCTCCATTTGAAAATGATGGAATTAATAAAAATTTTAGATGATGCGTGACCAAGGTAAACATCATCATACGTATTTAAAAAATTAAAAAAATCTAATACAATTTCAACAGTAAGTTTTTTTTCTAGTCCTTCTAATAAATACTGCATAATTAAATAGAATAATCCAAAGATAATTTTTTTTATTAAATAATAATTGTATATATATGTTCAATAATAGTTTTTTATAAACATTGTGTTATCAAATTAATTCTTATGACTGTCGTAAAATTTAAAATTTATATTTTCGTCAACAACGTTATTTTTAATTTAAAGAATTTTGTCACAACACCACTAAGAATTTGATACATAATAAAATTGCAATTTTAATATTTAATTTATATATTCTTGATTATATTGTTCAAATGCTGGATATACACGATTTAACTCGAGAGGAGGACATGAGAATATCTCACACGAAAATATACCTGAAAAAATTGCGGGTAACATCTAAGTAGCCATCAGTTGAATGAAAAGGTGAGTCGGCCAAGTCTTCCATCGCATTTTCCGACTTAAGGAAGTACTTGAAAACATCTCTCCAGCCCCAGCCAGGGTTGCCCATCTGCTCCCATCCGTCGTAATCCTTGGGGTGGCCCCTTGTGTAGATCATGTAGTTGATTATGCTGGTTCCGCCCATGCCCTTTCCCCTGGGCCACGGGCACCTTTGGTCCTCGAGGCCCAAACAGGCCCCTTCTTGGCGCATTGCCCTGTAGCCCCAGTTGTAGTCCGTCAGCTGGAAGTGGCCCGCCAACAAAGGCACGTCGGTGAAAATAAGCTCGTCCTTACCGGCCTCCAGCAGCAGCACGCTCCAGGTGGGCACTTCTGTCAACCTGTTTGTCACTGTGCTACCCGAGGTGCCGGCGCCCACGACCACAAAGTCGTACTCAGCGTGCATGTAAGGCGTCGGAATGTCGTAGGTCAGGCTCTCGGGATCGTCAAAGAGTTCTTTGTATTTGGCTAGAACCGCCTCGAGCTGGCTCAGAAAGCCATGTGAAAATCGAATCACAATAAGTAAAAATAGCAAAAGCCGAAAAGAGCACATCTGCAACAGATTTAAATTGTTCATTTTTTGCATTTTCGTTCCGAGTGAGCTTACCTTTATGCCAAGGTTTTAATGCATCTGGTACAAAGAGTAGTTTGAATCCAACTAACCACGCACGTCAGAACATACAGATTTCTATCAACGAAAGCAGCGGCCCTCAAGTGGTACGTTTGATAAATGCAGTGAAATTCACGCTGCATTTCACGTGCGCAACGCAGCTCTCTTGTAATTAATGTACGCGAGCGATACGTTCATACACGACATAATTCTTGCTCAATTGCTAGTGTGCTTTGGAAACTATTCTCTTCACTAACTACGTACGCATGGCTTGAAGGTAGCGTTGCTGTCGCAATACAATCATTTGCCCCCCGAGAGGGCATCAACAACTGGAACTACAATTAATTGCTGCGTATATATTTGGCCATAACTGGATCAAGTTTTTTGTAATTTTGAATCAAGGAATGTGGACAAATAGTATTGTTTGGAAATTTATTTAAAGATAATCATTCTTCATGTTATTTATTTGCTGCACATATTTTTCTATTTTGAGTTACACCACTTAAAATAAAGTAGTTGTTTTAATTTACTTTGAGGTTCTTCTGCTTCTGTCAATTAATAAAAATCTGTTCGATATGAAGTTTTTGGGTCTTAAGGAAAAATATTTTTAATTAGGTGTTTGAATTAGCACGAAGTTCGCTTTACTCTCAAATATTCTGTAATAATTTATTCATTCACAACATACATCGGCCCCTGTAAAGCATACAATATACACACGGGTGTCGCGCAGGTTGCATACAGTCCAGTTATTTTTATACATGGACCCCACGGACGAGTATATCACATTTCATTAAGTTGATCGGCATAGTATGGATTCTCAGTTAAATTGAAATAATCCATTTCACTTCCCATACTGGCTTTTGATTATGTCAGACGCTTTCTCCCCTATCATGAAACACACTGCGTTGGTGTGGGCAGCTGGAATTCTTGGAATGACCGATGCGTCCACTACTCTCAAGCCCTTGATTCCGTGCACCCGCAGCTCGTGGTCGACCACCGCGTCAGGGTCGCTCGCAGGTCCCATTTTGGCCGTACCGCACTGGTGGTGAAGTGTTGTCGTCATTTGCCGCACGGCGCACCGCCAGTAGTCGTCAGTGTTGAACTCGAGGTGCGCGCAACCCGGTAAGGGAATGTCGTGGAGGGTGCTGTTGTACTTTTGGAAGGCCCGCGTCTTGCTTAATTCGATCGAAAATTTGATTCCTTCCACGACCGACTCCAGGTCGTTAGGATCGTCAAAGTAGTTGCCGTACATAATTGGCCAGGCCATCGGATTTTTGCTCTTTAGCCGCACCCAGCCCCTGCTGTTGGGCTTCAGGATCATGGGCCACACGGTCCACGCGTCTTTGCTGTTGATGGGCTTGAAGACGGCGTCGTAAACGTCGTCTCTCATACCCAGCCCTTTGCGGACAACCCTCCCATCGTCCGAATTCAACGACCCTGACGCAAAAATCAGTTCCACGTCGGGATAGTCTGAGGGCGTCTGGGCCACTTTCGTGCGGAGGTACCCCAGTCCCTCGACGCCTCCCGCCAAGGTCAACGGACCGCTACCCTCATTTACATATTGCAAAAGAGGTTCCAAGCGTGCCAGTCGATCCTCGATCAAGGCAACCGTGTCGTTGACCAAAAATGTCAAACCACTCATTGAGACGTGCTCTTGCAAATTATTTCCCACCCCCGGTGAGTCCTTTAAAACCGTTATGTTAAAAGACTCAAGATGGTCCCGTGGACCGATGCCCGATAGCATGAGAAGTTTGGGAGAATCTATCGCGCCGGCAGACAAAATCACCTCCTTGCGCGCTTTTACGACATAGCGGCCGTTGCGTCGCTGAAATTCAACGCCGCAAGCCCGCTTTGTCTCGGGGTCGATCAGGATTTTGGTCGCCTGCGCCTCCTTGGCCACGTGCAGGTTGGCTCTGTTCCTCACAGGTCGGATGAAAGCTTTGCTGCCGCTGCACCGGGCACCGTTGCGCTGCGTCACCTGCAGCCTTGAGAAGCCGAGCAGCTCGCCCGAGTTGTAATCGACTGGCTGAAAACCGGACTCCATGCCGCCTTCCATGAACGAGTCAATCAACTTAGTGCTGAAACCGCCGTTGTTTACATTATTGCCCTAGTCACTTAAAGCGGGAGTTGTGAAACACAATTCAATAATTTTAAATGAAACGATCAACTATGAATAAAAGTGTTTTTTTGCATTACCTGTATGGAAGGTGCGAAACATCCAAATATCCGCCGGTGGAGTGAAATTCCGATTTTGCCAAGTCGTCGTGCGCATTTTCCGACTTGAGGAAGTACTTGTACACGTCCTTCCAGCCCCAGCCAGGGTTGCCCATTTCCTCCCAGCCGTCGTAGTCCCTGGGATGGCCCCTCGTGTAAATCATATAATTAATGATGCTGGTTCCCCCCATGCCCTTGCCCCTGGGCCAGGCGCACCGTTCATCTTTAAATGCCAAACAGGCGTCCTTCTGCCGCTGTGTCCTGTAGCCCCAGTTGTAGTCGGTCAGCTGGAAGTGTGCCGCGAAAACCGGGATGTCGGTGAACTTAATTTCTTCCCTGCCCGCCTCTAAAAGCAAAACCTTCCATTTCGGCACCTCGGTCAGTCGGTTGGTGACGACGCTGCCTGAAGTGCCGGCGCCGATCACCACGAAATCGTATTCCTCCCACAACTTGCTGGTGGGCACATCGTAAGGCAGGCCCTCGGGGTTCCTGATGAGATCTCTGTGCTGAGAGAGCGTCGCTTCGAGCACACTTAAGTCTCTAAGGACCGACTCGCCGTGTTGCAGTTGCAGTGATAACAGAAGTGCAACCGTCGTTACTGCCCACATGCCTCTCAACTAGGAAAAGCATATTTTAAGAGACAATTTCCTATAAATTAAACTGATCACTTATTGTTTCCGCAATTATTGCAATTAATTAATCTTACCATACTGGAGCCATGCATGTGCAGGCAGGTGCGCGGTCAACTAAGAATGGATGCACTGCTCCATCTCTATTTATCTGGGCAGGGTACCCTTATTGGCCAAGGATGAATAACGGCTGTGGAATTATCGCCGTTGCACTCCACACGTGGTTTTACGCTTCAAAATGTAGTTTTCTGTGCGTACGATTGCGTCTCAGCCATACGAAGACGCTAAAACGGCAATCGCAGGCCGCTGTGCGATTATATTTTGCGCAGAATAAAAAATATCTTGCGGCATTCTACCATTTTTATGACACTCGCTGTTTTATTTCTAACAGCAGCTCTAGCAATATAATTATTGAATACATTGTGAACACTATTAACCATGTTAATTTTTGCACTAAAACGCGGCTGAGATTTTGAAAGTATTATTAATTCAGCACAATAATATGAAGGTGAACAAGTTCTCTTATCCTACCTCAACGCTATTTCATGTTACCTAATCGATTTCTCTTTGAACGATCTACAAAATATACCTCTACTAAATTTTAGCAGACACGTGCTTCCAAGCATTTATATGAAAATTTTTATCATATTTATAAACGTAAAACTTCTATCAAATTGTTGTAATATGCAATAAGAATAACACGCCGATTTTTTCTACACGTTTTTATTTATTTGTAAAAACATCAGATAAGATAGTAATACAAGTTGAACACACACGAAAAGCATATACACAAATAATGGCAATAAGCCTTATTGCAATAAATAAGATTGACTTGTGTTTATATAAAATCAGTGCAAAAAGGAACTGGCTTCGAAAATCCGGGAGCTATCAGAAATGCATGGTCATTGAATTAGAAACATCAGTCTATTTTACATCCTCGTCCTCCAAGTGTTTCTTATCATATCTGACGCTTTCTCGGCAATCATATAGACAGGCCCGTTTGTATGTGCAGTCGGCACGAACGGCATAATTGAAGCATCTACCACGCGCAGCCCCTTTACGCCGTACACCCGCAGCTCGGGGTCGACGACGGCGTCAGGGTCGGTCGCCGGCCCCATCTTGGCAGTGCCACACTGGTGGTAAAACGTCATCGTCAACTGGCGGATGGTGCAACGCCAGTAGTCGTCCGAGTTGAAGGCGAATCTCTTGCACGCAGGGATGGGGATGTTGTGCAAGCGGGTGTTATATTGCTTAAACGGCTCTGACTCTGCTACCTTGATCGCAGTCTTGACGCCCTCCAACAAAATCTAGAAAAAATCTAGAATGTAGACAGTGAAATTTATGCACGAAACTCGGCCTCCAAAGACGCTACCTATATAGCTATGAATATCAACTAAACGTTAAAAGGATTAGTTTAGTAGCCGGCAAATAACAAACACAAATAATATTTTTATGCAAAAGGTGCGCTGCAAAAATTGACACAAACGCGCGATTTTTATGTGCAGCTTGCTTAGATCAAAATATATCTCGAATAAATATAATATATTAATTACGTATTAATCATATTAATGTTTTTTTACGTACCTCTATGTCTGAATCGTCCATCAAATAGTTGTGTTGAATGAGGGGTAACTTCATAGGGTCTCTAGACCTGAGCATCACTCTGCCCTGGCTCTTGGGCCGCATGATAAGGGGGAAAATAGTAAATCCGTCCTTACGTTCAATCGGCTTGTACACCTCATTATAAATTCCTTGTTGCAAACCAAGGCAGGCGTGCAGCGTAGGGTCGCTCGTCATAGAGCCGGCGGCGAAAAGCAGCTCTATGTCAGGATATTCAGTGTTGTTACTGTATTTGGAGTTCATGAAGCTGATCGCCTCCACGCCGCCGGGCACGGTGATAGGACCTTGGTGGTACGCCATGAATTCGATAATCATTTTCGCGTCGTCCAAAATTCGTTCGTTTATGATGGAAACCTATGTGGTAAAATTGTAATAATTTTGTACCCTTTTCCTCTTCCGTTCTACCTTTTTGTCGATAAGGAAAGTGAGTGCGGGGACTGACAAGTGGTCCTGCAGGTTGTAGCCGACCTTCAGATCCTGGAGCACAGGAATGCCCATCGACCTGAGGTGGTCCGCGGGGCCAATGCCACTCTGCATGAGAATAGGTGGCGTGCCCAGCGCCCCGGCAGACAAAATGACCTCTTTGTCGGCCAGCACCTTCTGCGCCTTGCCCTCCTTAATGAATTCCACTCCGATGGCCCTCATTGACTTGGGATCGATAATGACCCTGCTGACCATTGCGAATTTTTTCACGTGCAAATTGGGTCTGTCTCGCACGGGCATGAGGAAGGCGCGGTTGGAGCTCAGTCTCGTGCCGTTCCGCATTGTAGCTTCGATGAATTGGAAGCCGAGCTGCCTTTCGCCGTTGTAATCAACAATGTCGTATCCCATTTCTTTGCCAGCCTCTAAAAAGCTTTCTGCGAGGGGGGTGTGCCAGGGCGGATGCGTGATTGTCAGAGGTCCGGCCGTGCCTCTAATGCTGAAATTTCTGCGAAAGGGACATTTCCCAATAATTAATTTGGCTCTAATAACCCTCCAATTTATTCTAAAATGATTTTATTTTGTTGCAGGTAAGACGATTTAATCTCCCTTCCATGAACTCTGGCTCTGCTAAGGCAAGTTAAATGTCACTTATAATTTTCCTCATTTGTTGGTACATGCTTTTATTGAACGAACAAAAATGAGCCAGTAAAGTCAAAGGTTAGGCTCAAAAAGCCGTTTGCCTCTCATGTCTGCGCAGAAAATGCTCGGAACACATTACTCTTAAGGGTCAAGGGTAGTAATAAACAAGCAAATTTAAGTTTTTTTAACTATTGTAAAAAAACTACCTGTAAATTTGCACATCCTCGAGACGCCTAAAGTACGGCATGATATCGTCGTAGCCCCAGCCAGGGTTGCCCATATCGCGCCACCTGTCATAGTCGATCTTGTTGCCCCTCGTGTAAATCATGTAGTTGAGGACGCTGGAGCCGCCGAGCACCTTGCCGCGCGGCAATTTGCACTGTTTGTTCTTGAGGCCCAGGCAGGCCGTGTCCTGCTTCATTGTCTTGTGGCCCCAATTTGTCTCCGGTGTCAGCTGGAAGAAGTTGGCCAAAATCGGCACGTCCATGATGAAACTCTCGTCGCGGCCTGCCTCGATGAGCAGCACCGTGTGCGTCGGATCGGCGCTGAGTCTGTTCGCCAACAGGCAGCCGGCCGTGCCGGCGCCCACTATAATGAAGTCGTACTTGCGTCGCAGGGGCTCCGCGTCGCGTGGGTTGCGGTTCATGAAGCGGGTGCCCTCTGAGACAACTTCGATAGTCGCCTCAAAAAGGCCCATATGCGACTGTCCGGTGGTTGTCTGCAGCAGACAGCTCAGCAGAATCGACATCCACGCTAGGAGCCATGTTTGATTTCGTACATCCATCTGAATCCTTAAACGTAAAATATTTTATCAATAATAGACAGTTCCCAGGACAAAATGTAAATTAAATATTTATCTTTTTCTTTTTAAAACCATGGATGGATCCATGGAAAGAGTTGAAAACTTAAAAAAACAAAAGAATAATAATTTAACTTCAAACGCAGTTAATTGTTTTTGCCTCGACGGATTGCTTCAATTTTGCTTTGTATTTGAAGTAGTTGAGAGGAAACCTGAGCGGCCGAAATATCTAATAGCCTAAACGAGATTATGTCAGGGTTTTACCTGACGATATTAAATGTACATTACTTGTTCTTTCTATGAACTTAAAATAACACTTCTTACTGGTGCCTTAAAATTCAAATTTTCCATTCCATCGTGTGACAAAGAACCTGAGTTTCTCCCTCCGCTCTCCCCTGTGGACGCCCGAAAGTTCACGTCATTACATATCGGTGCACAACAATTATTAATGCGATCGTAATATCATCAGGTAAAACCTCGACAGCCCCAGTTGTGGAACCAATGCATGTGAACAAATATTTTAACCGAACATCGGAATGTATCTTGCCAAGACTTTGGAACATGTTACCAAGTGAACTTAAAAATTTAACTGACAAATGTGTTGTGAAGCGAAACATCAAAAAGTGGCTTATTAATAATATAATGGACTCTCAATGACGACACTGCATTAAAAAATAATTTATTGATGTAATTTGCACACTAATGTACTAAAATTATGCTGCCTTGTGTAGCAGAATAAGCACCAGCCGTTAATTCTCCGGAATTGGCTGGACTTCTGTAGATTTCAAAATAAATATATTTCTTTCTTTTTATTATAATTTTTAAATATTTCCATTGATGAGATCACTTTTTATTTTTTCTAATGAATGCACATGCATTTCTAGTTTTAAATATTGCCAATACTAATAGGGGTATTTAAGTGGAAAAAAGATTGTAGCTATATTTATCACACATCGTGGCGAAGTGCGTTGAAGAGAGAAACAATTGACCTGCCAAGGTGACTTGCATACAAGCTAGAATAAAACGGTCTAGAATTAATGGTTTGCAAACTGATCTTTAAGAAAAACATTTTTTTTAAATATCCCTTCACTTAACGAGTTATTGTCACCGAGGACATTTTAATCTAGTGTCTTAAAGACGTTCATTAACCTTTCCTACGACTCCCGCGACTTCTTTATTCTTGATCTCTGGCTACCAAGTTATAGAAGCCACCGTTGGCGTTCACGATCAAGGTGCGCCTAACAACTATTCCTAACGCAATTTATCGACAATCAAGGTCGGTGCAAGCTGTTTTAATTATTCACCCGTCGCGCTTCTTTATAGATTACTTCAAATGTCTAGTTTTGCTTTTCCTGGTTTTTGAAATTGCTAGAAACACGTGCATAACGGCTCGCAATGCATGAAAGACTTGCAAAAAGTACCAGACGACTGAAATGCGAGCACGCGAGGCGAAACCAATTAAATGTGACCCTTAATCGCGGATGTTTATATTTGAAATTTAAAAAGTGTTTGCGAATTTTCAGCGCGGCCTCTTTCGTTTCCAGCCAGCTGCATATACCAGAAATGCTGCTGAGAAGGTCAGCATCTCAAGTTAACAGCATGGCTTTAAATATTTGTGCAACGGCTCAAACACCATGGTTAAAGCGCTGTTCACAATGCGTATCTAACTATACTCGAGTCACTCATTAAACTTGGCCCTGCCGTAGTGAGATAAATATTACTCGGTGTGACATAATGAAGTAAGGAGAAAAACTGAAACACTGCACTGCAGATTTACTTCTGTCGAAACTGTGCCGCGGCTAATCCGCCTTATTGCACACGATTTTCGTCAGGAAAAAGTTGTGATTGCTTTAATATATATATTTTGGATTACAGCAGTTGACTGTCGCACCCAAAAATCGTAATAAGCAAGGCCGTTAAGTGCATAGTTTTGACTTATGCCGTCAAGTTAAGCAGATTGCATCTAACTCGTTCACGCCTAGTTCTTGAATTGCGAACAAAAGCGGCTTGTAACTATCGAAGGCCGTTCATTCAAAAGGAAATCAAAATCTTGTTCAAAGCAGGAAGATGATCTCTTATGCCCTTTAAAAATGTTTCTACTGATGTGAACGAAAAAAGTCATTCAATTCTACATACAATAGTTTAATGGAGCCAGTAGTTGAACAAAAATACTTGAAATTCAACTCACGTTTTCCTCCGACTGCTGGTTGAAAGGTCTTCGTTTCCCAAACAAATTATTCCTCACTGAAACAAAACTAAACCTTCGGGCCAACTGTTGGAAGTTGCTCCCCTGGCGTGCGTGCTGGTTGGAAGAGGTCGGTGCGACGTGTGCGACTATTTATATTCGCCACCACCTTTTCGCCGCGACAATCTTGACCTTGCGTAAGAAGTGCCGCTGCCGCTGCCCATCCACACCACCACCTATTTTGTGCTCGCGCAGATAGGATCACATTGATTTCTGGTTCAACTTTCGTGTTATGCTGGTCCGGGGATTTCCCAGAGATTTACTCGGTTATAGCTTGGTTCCTGCTTCCCCGTCCGCTTCCCCAATCGATTGGCAAGCAAGAGCTCCGTCCAAATGGAATATTGACGCTGCGGTTTCTGGTTTCAAAAAACGAGCGACGAAGCGTCTGCCAGGTCGATCGATTCAGACGCTAAAAATGCTAAAGAACAATTTCCAGTTCAGCCAATCTAGTCTTTGATATAAACTACTTTTTTACTAAAGTTTTTAGTATAACAATGTTAAAATATGCGGTTTCATTCACGTTTTACTTGTAATAAGTTTATTTATCTCAACCTAAATTCCAACTTAATCTCAGGGTTGCCATTTTTCATTTTATCAAGTCTATTTTTTAATTAAATATTAAGTTCTTATGTTTCCTATTGTTTATAACGCACCCAGCTTCATTTGAGAAAGTACGTCTAGAATGAATTTTGCAAGCCAAAATAGGCGTGCCAATGTGCATGAAATTGCTTTTTAAGCGAGCAACACGAGTTGTAAACGGTTGCATAATTGTAAATTACTCGCATTTATCAGGAAACCATTCCTCGAATTTTCGCTGCACGTGTAGTTAAAATAATATCGGTAGCCAACTGCTCTCGCATATAGATGGCCAAATCTATTTGTCTACAGTTAATAGGTTTAGCCAACATGAATGGTTCGTTGTTTGATGAGTAAATTTCCTCCGTTTGTGTTGCGTGCATTCTTGCATCTGCCAACGCCTAATTCAAGGTCAGTGAAAGAAGACAAAGGCAATATTCTATTCAGCATGCGTGATTTAAAGCACGTGCAAATTTTTGTCGATTGCTAGACTAGTGACTTGCAGTTACTTAGAATGATGTAACATGGACCGAAATTAAAATATGTACCAATTATTAAAAGTAACTAAATATTTTTGGTTTTTGATTAAGTCGTCGTATTTTGAATATTGCTCGGAAAAATTAATCTGTGTCATTAAAAGTCATATACAAATATAATAATGAACAAATGGCCATGGTATCATATTCAAAACATTTCCCTTTTGTTAGCTGGAATTCTTAGTTGTTGGTGAATTAATATACATTAAAATAAACTTCCACCATAGTGCTTTTTCTAACTAGCATTACTATCAATACAACGAGCACTCAACCTTTGCTGCTGTGGCACGTTGCAAATTAAAATAGACAATAGACAACGATCACTGGCATGAATTTATTGCATCCCTTGACGCTGCCTTGGAAGCAAATTGATTATTATTCTAAATACACGAAGGCAAGGGGCGATCTATCAAATATGTATAGGAAACCGACCAAAATATTACGTTAGGTGGGTTTGCATAGCACGCGTTAAAGTCGGTCAAACAATCGTTTTTTCTTCTGTTTACCTTCATTGTGCTCCTCTTGTGGCAACGAAGCACCGCTGACATTTTTATCAGCTAGCTGTTGACATGTATTAAACAAAGAATCCACTTGACATGCAACTGACGAGAGGCTTGCAACGCTGACAGCGCTCGTAATGTTTGTTCAATTGCACTCTCTCCAGCACTTCGACGTGCACCAATATTTGTAGAAATTGCAACTTCTGGGAATACTTGACGGTTGGAACAGGAAACGCTCTTGATGGAATATTCCTTTCCATAAAAAAATATATTTTTAATAGAGTAATTTTCTTGATTGTTG
Source organism: Cloeon dipterum (assembly GCF_949628265.1). Classification (NCBI taxonomy): domain Eukaryota; kingdom Metazoa; phylum Arthropoda; class Insecta; order Ephemeroptera; family Baetidae; genus Cloeon; species Cloeon dipterum. Next base: position 8,187,517 of record NC_088790.1, on the reverse strand, counting down.
TTATTAATACACATGTGTAATTGGAAATACCCCTTGGATGGAATATTCCTCTTTGCATAAATTGTGCAGCAAATGAACAGATTATCATGATTATGGAAAGAAGATGCTGGAACGTGGTAGCTGGTGGTAACGTGGGAATCAGTGGGAAATTCCATTTGGCTCTTAATCACTAGAATCACTGCTCAGAGATAAATATAAAATAAAAAAGGGGATATTGTGTTGCATTCAAGCACTCACATTGCAGCTCATGTGTAGGCTTTCCTGTTTAAAATTATATTATTTTTTGCGTTAATTGCAAAGTTAGTAAGTCCAGATAGTTTTTATTTTCTTTTAGTCGATATTTACAATGGTGACTATTTAAAATACGTCAAAATAAACCTAATTACAGCTAATAGTTATACATATACTATATATCATTATCCTAAAGCAAAATCACAGACTTAATAATCGGAAAGGTCGTAAAATTGGTGTTGCATCACTATTCTCTTTACAGTATTTAGAAATAATTGGTCGTCTTGTATACATTTGATTTCAGTCGGCAGGGCGTTGAATAGTCTAGGGATCATGACTATTGGGCTTTGGGTCGACCTATGTAGAGAACACGGAGCAACATAGAGATCATAAGGGCTAATGTGTTTGACTGCGTTACGCGTAGCGGGACCAACATTTGGCTTCTCCCGCACTAACATGAATTTCGATCTACTTTTAACTAGAGATATTTCATACATTCCATGATGTACAATGAATAGACAGTCATGATTTCGAATTTTTGGAACAATGGACGACATGAGTCGAGGGCACAATTTTTCCTCCAATTCCTCGTGATTAATAAACTCGTGAATAAAATTAATTAACAGACTTGAGATATCGTACGCAATCATGAGCAGTATAAATTTTTGATAAAAAAACAACAACAAGGTGGCAAAGAAACGGAAGGTTTTGTTTCAACAAAAAACTTAAATTGTAAGATCTATAGTTTGAAAAAAACATCCATACGTAATTGCAAACTTAAAAATTACGTTGATTAGTAGAACAAAGTCCAAGTTACGTTCAAATTTGTCTAAAAACAAATTAAACGTTTTATGCTCACATTTGCAGTTGGAAAACATTGAAGTAGTCAATTTTTATGGCAGACTCACGCTGTCTCGCCTGTGAAGGAATGCGAGCAAAGTTTGTTTGAGCAAGTAGATAAACTAATTTTCCAGAAAAACTGGTCTACATTACGTGTGGACGAGCAGGTAGATCCAATCGTTGTGTGACGCACGCTCATTCAAGCTAATCACGCAAATGCGCGCCTTTATGCAGCAGGAAAGGGCTAAAAACATGCACCATTTTTGTCCATGATGACAAAAAGTATGAACTTGCTGTCTAAAATTACCTTTACCGTTTTTGCACATCTCCGCACTACTCAAAAATCGTTTCAATTCGTTTCCTCTTCCTCTATTTTAGAGAATCACATAATTAATAAATTTTTTAGCTTCTTCCTTGACTGATGAACGGATTAAATCCATTTCAAATATTTTATTTGCCGTAGCAGCTTGAACCAAACCGCTATTAATTTTTTAACGTCTGCTATAAAAACGATTACGTGTGAAATTATGTGCTAAATTTTCGCTCAACAGGAACTATTTGTAGCTTTCTTATGTGAAAGATTATTTACGGTCTTGCTTTTAGCATGGGTCTTAAAATTAGCACGCAGTGGTACTGAGGAGTGTTTACGGAATTTCCTGAGTAGACGTGTGGATTGAATTGAATTTTACTTGAATAATTAGGTAGGAAGAGATCTGTGTAGAATCTAAAATTCTCGCAGTGCTGATACGTGACATAAAACCGAAGCTCGATGGATCGCAGTGTGTGGTTTACCTTGGCCTCCGTCTTTTGCGAGTGGAACTAAACATCGTACGGCCCAACAAGAACCAGATTTTTTGGACGCTTTGCAATATTGCCCTTGACAGAGGAAGCTATTTTTGCGCCTTTGCAAAACACATGATTGATGGTTGATAGCTAATGTGTTCTTTAAATGTTGGTTTGGAATTAATTAAGGTCCTAATTTTTTTTATAAAAGGATTTTATTTGATACACTTTCTATCATTAACTGTAGCAGCAGTATAAAATACTCTTTGTTATTTACAAAATGAACACTGAGGAAAATTTACAAATTCCAGTTTTAGACGAATTTAGTGTATATTTGGCATCTAATTTTTAAAGGCTTGCAAATACATAATTGTGTTCACGATATGGCTGATTCTCCCACATTCAACACTTCATCATCGCGGGGACTAGATGAAAAACGTTTCTCGAATGGAAGACGTTTATGTTTATGATATGCTGATTGAACCACGCATAACTACACAAAACTGCAACACTTAACAACTAATGGTAACAAAAGCGAAGCTGGTTGTAGTAACTCTCTTAAGTGAGAAAGGCAACAGTTTTTTGAGTAAACTAAATGTTTGGGAACTGCCTGCAGCCCTCGTGCACGCATCACCGCTTCTTCAAATAGTAACTCTCGTTGATTACGTTCCAGTCTTCTTTGATGAGGTCGGCGCCCTTCTCGCCGATCATGATCACCGGCGCATTCGTGTTGCCGCTCGCGATAGTCGGCATGATGGAGGCGTCGATCACCCTGAGTCCCTGAACGCCGTAGACCCTGAGTCGCGGGTCAACCACGGCCTCGGGGTCGTTGTCTGGCCCCATTTTCGTGGTGCCCACCGGGTGGTAGATGGTCATAGAAAAGTGTCTGATATTGCACTCCCAGTACTCATCAGAGGCAAACTTAAGATGCTCGCATCCCGGCATTGGTATATTGTGCAGCCTGGTGCCGAACTGCTTGAACGCCTTCGCCTCGGCAAGCTGGACGGCGATTTTCACGCCCTCTCGCAGGGTAGCCAGGTCGAAGTGGTCGGAGAAGTAGTTGGGGTCGATGTACGGCGCCATGAATGGATTGGCGCTCTTGAGACGGATCACCCCTCTAGATCGCGGCCGCAGCAGCAGGGGGATAATGGTGAAGCTGTCCTTGTTGGCGATCGGCGCGTACATCTTGCGGTAGGTGCGCTCGGACAGGCCGAGAACCTTGCGCACCCTGGCGCCGTTATCCGAGTTGACGCTGGCTGGTGCGAAATGGAACTGGATGTCGGGCACGTCCGACGACAAGTTGGCCGCGATCAGCGGCGTCCGCACGAAGCCCAGGCCCTCGACGCCGCCCAGCATGGTCATGGGGCCGCGCTCGCGCATCACGTAGTCCAGCGTGATAGGCACTGCGTTAAGACGGTCTTGCACGATGGCCACAGGCTTGTCGATCAGGAAGGTGAGACCGCCCATGCCAACGTGGTCCTGCATGTTGGAGCCTACGCCCGGCGAGTCCACGATTGTTTGGATGCCGTGCGCGGTCAGGTGCTCCTTCGGGCCGACGCCGGACAGCATCAGCAGGTGCGGCGACGTGATGGAACCGGCAGACAGAATCACTTCTTTCCTCGCAAAGACGACCTGAAAGTGCGAAAGGAAAATTTGTGAACTTTCTTTTGAATACATTCTCCTAAAATTTTAATTTAAATCCTTCCAAATTTGCAACTAAAAATAAGTTTTGATATTGGAATTTTAGTTAGTGACCACCCCTAATAAATATTTATTTGCATTTTAATAAACGAAACCTTAATTATAAATTAAACTTACTACTTATTCATATTTAGCGCTTAACCATGATAAACTAACATATTTGTCACATTTAAATTATTATATTTATTTACTTAATTTCATTCATATAATTTTTATGATTTGAGCTGGATTCGAATGAATTAAAACTTACAATTAATTCTCAGCTAATGAAAAAAATGTCAACAGTTAATAAGTAAAATGATGTTAAGGGGAACACAACATCGATGGATGAAGCTCTCTGTTAATTAAATTATTGACATTTGCTCTACATATCTCTCACAATCAGTGCAGCAAAATTATTGAAATTCAAGAGTGAATCTAACTGTAAATTACGAAGTGCACGAACCTGTCTCTTTCCACTTCTAATGAATTCGACGCCATACGCCCTCTTCGTTTCAGCGTCGATCAGCACTTTGGTCACTTGTGCGTTCAGTCCAACATGCAAATTTTTCCTCAGTCTGACCGGCCTAAGAAACGCCTTGGATGTGGAGCACCTGGCGCCTCTCCTTATTGTGCCCTGCGCCACCATGAAGCCGCACTGATTCTCACCGTTGATATCCCTTTCTTCGTAACCCATCTCGGTGCCAGCTTTCACGAACGCAATGACAAGAGGGGTGCGGTAGGGTGCCTCTTGGATGGTCAGATAACCGCCTGTTGAGTGGTATGGTGTTTTGGCCAAGTAGGGGTTTCGGTTATCCTCCGACTTTTTGAAGTAGTAAAGTGCGTTGTCGAAGTTCCAACCAGGGTTGCCCAAACTTTCCCAAAGGTTGTAATCGTACCTGTCAAAAGAAAAATAATTTAGTTCAGGGAGCTGATTAATTAAGTGGTTTTAATCACTTGTTTTAAAATCATCTCTAAAACGCAATCAATCATACCGATTTCCTCGTACGTAGAGCATGTAGTTGAGCACCGACGATCCGCCAAGGATTTTGCCTCTCGGCCAATTGCACTGACCGTTTTTCATGGCAAGGCAAGCCTGGCCTGTCGGTTCGGTTTTGTAGCCCCAGTCGATTTTACTGAGCTGCAGGTAAGC